>NC_092190.1:24443509-24473509 GCF_043641665.1 Enoplosus armatus | reverse complement strand
CAGTGGACATTTCAGGTTACTGCTAAATGTAACTGCAGTGAAACACACACACACACACACACAGTTCCCACTCTGCAGTCTTTTGGATGGTGCAGCTTCCAGACTCTGATGAGAGATCCAGATGCTTTGGCTTTCTGTTTCACATCGCCATTTATGTGTGTGTGTGTGTGTGTGTGTGTGTGTGTGTAAGTGTAAGTGTGAGAGAGAGAGAGAGAGGCAAGTGAATTAAATGTACATTAACCTCAACTTCTAAGCCCAGACTGAGGTCAGTTCAAGTAAAGAAAAACAGGAAGTTAAAGAAAGTCTCTCTTTGTGGCTGTAGCACACACACACACACACACACACACACACACACACACACACACGGGTCAGTCAGCACCTCAGACCTGGTCTCTCTCCTGGACTGTGACTGGGTGGAGTTCACCATCATGGAACAATCCAGACTCTGAGCTACAGACTGCAGGAGTCTGTTTAAAGAGTCAGACTGAACTCGTAAAAACATCACAATAAATCTGTCAGCTCACACTTCACACTCTGAACGGAGTCTTCCACTGTGACTCTTTCTCTATAATCTATCAGTCCAATAACGTGATCGTATAGACTGCACCTGCCATCGACCAGTCGTATTTATAGCAAAATCAACTGCACCTACAGTTCCCATAATGCACTGGGGGAAGTAAACAGGAAGTATAATGTTGGTATGGAGTCAGTGAGTTAGCTTGGGCTACATTGCCTCCATGAAAGCAGCTGAATCAGCTGTTAGCAGCTCCTGTCTGCAGGAGAAAACGGTGTGTTCAGGGGTTAATGTAGCAGAGGACCACAGACCACACCCTCCTGTCCACTTTCTTCAGTTTGCTGATGCTGCAGAGGAGCTGGAGCTCGAACAAAAGCAGCTGAATAAACTGGAAAGAAAAACTGATTACTGCTTCATCACAATGTTACTTTTACTGCTGAGGATCAGCCCGAGAGTACAGAAATCACAGCGGGGGGGGGGGGGGGGGGGGTTATTTCTTATCACCGCCAACACACTTTTCACTCTCAGTGGTGAGCAGAGAGTAAGTCTGCCCTCTGAAACACTGAAAAACAATAAAGTTGATTCAGCTGGTTGCTACAAGGTGCTGTGTCGACACACAAACAACTGAAGCTTCTCGGAGCTAAAGCTGCTGCTGCATCTCGTCCCTGGAAACACACACTTGTACGCATCTGAGCATATACACTCATACATATTTATGGTGCACACATAACCACAAAGCTACACAAACAAATCGCACACATACACAGCAACTGGGAGGAGTTTCACTGAAGAAGGAATAAAAGGACCTCTGCTAAAATTCAATTGGTCCTCACAAAGATAGGAGTACACACACACACACACACACCTTCTGAGATGCATCTCTGGTGATTTTTTAATGGAAGCACTGTTGCGTTGAGGCGTTTATTCAAAGAGCAGGCAGCAACTTCTCACCAGCAATTAAAGAGCAGCCAGATGCCTTTGGGGGAGGGGGGGGGGGGGGGAGGGGGAGGGGGATCAGAGGAAGCATCGAATCATCAGGCGATAAGGCTTCCTTTTGTGCATTGAATCCCCTTCGCTTGCTCCTCTGTGCAGATAGACTCTTTGTGGGCGTCGGTGCAGTTCATGCCTCTATTGTCACATTCTGCATCTATTCACACCTCAGCTGAGCCAATTTGTCAGTTGGGATGTGCAGAGGTTTATTGTGACTTGATCAAAGACATGGTGGAAAGGCGTCATTTTATTTAAGCTTTCAGATCAGCTTACTGTAGGAATAACAATGTGATATTCATGAGGTACAATGTTACACATGTCTGAGAGCTGAAAGCATCACTTTCTGCTTCATCGACGCCTTAAAAAGCTGGTTGTCGTGTTTTTTTCCACCTGAGGAGCCACCAGTGGTTCCCAACAGGACCGGACTACAGGACATAATGACACAAAAACGCCATGTTTACATTCAAGTCTCAGCGCCCTCTAGCGGCTGGAGTATGTAGCATTGGGGTGCGATTTCCAAGGGGCGCTATCAACGGACGCAGACCAAAAGGCCTCTGGACGCAATTGGATAGACCTGCGACCAATCCGAGCAACGAAACGTGTGACGTGTCGCTGAGCGTCCTGTCAGAAGTACGGCAAACACATCCTGTCAACAGAAGCTTCCGGAGCAGCCGTTTGTTCTTTCAGAGAAATTACTGACGCAATAACACATTCAACAGAACGTTCCACATCAGCGGCAGCCATCTTGGTTGTTTATGACAACGCTTCACGGGCGTCAGTCATCGTATCAAACCCGCCCCACATTAGAGAAACGTTGTGATGAGTCTTTTGCAGGGTTGGGGCTATTTTTGTCATTTTATTTGGCTAATTTACGTCACAAATGTATTGATAAAATATAACTAAGTGTAACTGTGACACTGTGGTTTTGCTGGCTGAATTAAAAATACATTGCAGTGCAGCAGCCTCTCACAACATCGAAATGAAAGAAATCCTCTGTCCCTGAATTCTGTCCAACAATATTGTTGAAACGAAATTTCAACAATAGTTCCACTCAGGGACACTCTGGACAAGCTAACGTTGCTGTTGCTCAGTTAAACAGCAGTATTTCAAGTTACTGAAAGCGAAAACAGTTGAGGTCGAGCATTAAGTGTCAGGCAGCAACATGCAGCTGCAGCTCGTCTTTGAAATATGAAAAGACATTTTTCTAGAGGCGAGACACGTGTACAGGAGTCCCTGACAGTTTGCTAACATGGTTGATTTTCTTCTGCATGACCACATTCATGGATCTGATGTGTCGTCTCCTGCTGCCAAGAAGTATTAATCATTTAAAGCCGACGTCCCACAGCAGAGAAACACTAGTGTTCACAGAGGGAAACGTAACAAAGTACATTCACTCAAGTACTGTACTTTAGTACACATTCGAGGTACATCTCAGAGGTAATATACAGTACTTTTTACTGCACTTTTTTCTTTTGATTTGTCTGTCAGCTTTAGTTACTTACAGATTTGTTTTTCATCCCATTCCTGTCCAGTGAAAGGCAAGTAACTGCAGATGTGGTGATTTTTAATGTTTGTGAAGGATGACGTGTTCCTTTATGGGTTGAGAAAATTATCCTCCTTCTTAAGATAAATAAACTATTTAACACCCCCCCCCCCGCCGGATTAGCTGGACCAGTAATATTGAGAGGGTAGGTGTTTTATATGAGGCAGCAGCACAAATGTCAGTGTGTGGTGGACAGTCAGACCACAGAGGACACCTCAAGGTTGAACCACACGGTGGTAAATTATTCACCAGCCAGGAAGAAAAAACATGCATCTCCCTCCTCACTCTGCAGTATGTATATGCCACAACCCCGTCCCTCTCCTAGAAAATACCTGTTGTTAGGAATGTACTGCGCCTGGATAGCATTTCTTAATCAACATAATGAGGAAATGTTGGTAATTAATATATCTACTTTACTTGAGGATTTACATGTTATGCTATTTTATACTTCAACTTCACTAAATCTCAGAGATGAATATTGTACTTCATACTCCATTACATTTGTCTGATAGCTGTAGTTACTTTTCAAATTAAGATTTCAACCCCTTGTTTGGGAACCATTGGACTACACTAGCTAACTGCATATAAAATGGTTAAAATGAGTTAACTGTGTATAAAGTAGTTAAACTAGCTAACTGTATATATAGTAGTTAAACTAGCTAACTGTGTATACAGTAGTTAAACTAGCTAACTGTATAGTAGTTAAACTAGCTAACTGTATATATAGTAGTTAAACTAGCTAACTGTGTATTAAACTAGCTAACTGTATATATAGTAGTTAAACTAGCTAACTGTGTATATAGTAGTTAAACTAGCTAACTGTGTATACAGTAGTTAAACTAGCTAACTGTATATATAGTAGTTAAACTAGCTAACTGTGTATACAATAGTTAAACTAGCTAACTGTATATATAGTAGTTAAACTAGCTAACTGTATATATAGTAGTTAAACTAGCTAACTGTTGATACAGAATCAGATATCAGTTACAGGAGACATTTTACTGCATGAAGCTGATGATATTTCTGTATTTTTAAATAGGATTTTGTATGCAGGACTTTTACTTGTAAGGGAGTATTTTTACATTGTTATATCGGTTCTTTGACTTAAGTAAAGGGCCTGAATACTCCTTCCACCACTGTCTCACAGTCTGCAGGTCCCAGTAACAGTAAATCCTCCTTCATGACTGCTGCAGTGCTGACACATAGGAGGACCCGCGACTTTCCATTTTAATAAGCCCACAGCAAAATAAAAAAGCCGCCCAGCATCGATCTGTGCTTCCTCAGGCTTTATGGAGGGAGGGAGGGAGGAAGAGATGTCAGATTTTCCCTCAGCTGGATGGCAGGCAGCAGCTGGTCTAGACATGAAATCACCAACCACAGGATGAGGCACAGAGAGAGGCTGGAGGTGGACGTTCACAAGGGTTTATAACTTAAGCAGCAAATGAACCTTTTTGTGTGCAGTCTTCATGCTGCCCTGAGAGGCCTCAGACCCACTATCAACCCTCTCTCCTAGCAATGACATCTATAATACTCATTCCTAATTACGTTGTGTTAGGAAACGCTTATGGGTTTTTTCAAGCAAAGCATGTGCGACGTTGTACTGCACAGTCATCAACAAAGGACACTGTAGACCTACCAGCACAACAACACACATTAGCTTCATGCTAAAGTCTCTTTTTTTACCTAACTCTGTTATACAGTGTCTTTGACCTGGGACCTGTTAGCTTTAGCCTCAGTCTGTTAGCATGATATTATGACCTGGGACCTGTTAGCTTTAGCCTTAGTCTGTTACCATGATATTATAACCTGGGATCTGTTAGCTTTAGCCTCAGTCTGTTAGCATGATATTATGACCTGGGACCTGTTAGCTTTAGCCTCAGTCTGTTACCATGATATTATAACCTGGGACCTGTTAGCTTTAGCCCCAGTCTGTTAGCATGATATTATGACCTGGGACCTGTTAGCTTTAGCCTCAGTCTGTTACCATGATATTATAACCTGGGACCTGTTAGCTTTAGCCTCAGTCTGTTAGCATGATATTATGACCTGGGACCTGTTAGCTTTAGCCTCAGTCTGTTAGCATGATATTATAACCTGGGACCTGTTAGCTTTAGCCCCAGTCTGTTAGCATGATATTATGTATGTAGCCATCAGGTGCATATTTGAGACCCTTTTATGAGATTCTTGTTTAAGATTCTTGTTTAAGTCAGCTAGAAACGTTAAAAAGTCAGCCAGAGAAAACATTTTCACAGAACTCATGAAGCAAACGTTAGATTAATAATCTAGCTAGCTATAAAGAAAATGGCCGTCGCCAGCTAGAAATGAGAAGCTGCTTTTGTTTACTTGTCTGAAATCAAGGACCAATTGTTTGACTATGAATGCCTATTTTGATAATAAATCTGCCACGTTTAACATTAAACTGGATATGCAGCCTAACGCCTGAGAGCAGACAACTCAGTTTTAAACCCATTAGTATTTGCTAATTTTTCACAGAAAGGTCAAGAACATTGAGGATGTTGTGGTAATCAGTAATCAGCAGGCACGCTCTTTGTTTGAGCTCCATCTTAGTTAATTATCTTTAACATTTTTTGCAGATTTTCTGGACATTGTGTTTAAATTTAAATGTGGATATAACCTGACAAGTGATGTCAATCTACTCATCTGACACAGAACTGTTCTCAAGATGTTCGTACAGAATCCTTCACCTTTTCATAAAGCACCAGTCTCAGAATAGCTTTCATTTCATCTGGTCAAAAAGATTCACATTTACATCCTGCTCCTTTTTGCTGCTTCCTCTTGCTGTTTTCTTCCATTTTCCACATGAGGACGATTTGTTTCCTCCAATCGAATCTCCTCTAATGATTCTGTTCCTCCATCCTGCCACAACAAGTCACCGCTGCCTTCCCCTGCACTCTCCTCCAATTGTGTTTTTCTTACTTCTCTTTCTGTTTTTCTGCCCCTCTCTCCTTTTTCTCTCTCTTTTCTCGCCTTCCTCCCGACCAGTCACAGTGATGAAGTGGCCAGTGAGTAGCCGTCTCTGCCGGTAATCACCACGGTAACTCATGGCAGCGCCGCGGCGCCGGCAACACACCATCCATCACCGCCTCCACTGCTGCAGGAAACTGATATATCAAGATGTAAATTCTGGCCCTGCTGCTCCCCGAGCTCCTCTGCTGTCTCCACAGAGGAGGAGACAAGAAGGAGACGATGGGGGGGGTCAAGGGGCGGGGGGGTATAATAGGGAATGGAGGAGAAATGAGAGATGAGGAAGAGAAAGGAGAAGAGAGTAGAGATATTAAAAGAGAGAGAAAACAAGGAGCTAAAGGAGGGTGAATAGAGGATGGCTGAAGGGAGAAGAAGGAGTAAATAATAAGGGGAGGGATGGTGGAAGACAAGAAAAGGGAGCAGGAATACAAAGGGAGGAGAAGGAAAGGGTAACAAGGGGATACAGAGGAGAGGAGACGTGAATAGGAGGGGAAAGATAGGAAGGAAGGAGGGAAAGAGGAGAAGAAAGAGTAGAGGGAGGAGAAACCTGAATGCATGATGACGACGACGGTGTTAATCCATCCTAATCCAGCCTTATTGCTTTCTCTCAGCCTGCAGTGATCTGCCACACACACACACACACACACTCACATACACACACACACACACACACACACACACACACACTCACATACACACACACTCACACACACAGTGTATACTGTATGTACAGTAACTATTATATATAAACAGTAACTAGTATACATAGATAGTAGCTAGTATATATATAGTAGCTAGTATACGTATACAGTAGCTAGTATACAGAAACAATAGCGTGTATATGTGGAGATGGAGATTCTCTGTATACAAAGAGTTTTTCCAAAACCAAAAAAAGAATGTGAAGAATAAACAGTGTGTTTATCTGTTCCAACATAAGATGCTAACATTAGCATTTGTGGCTAATTAGCTACAACCTACAGTGGCATCATAACTGGACGTTACTTCCAAGGCCATTATCATTAGCAAACTGGCTGGTGAGGTTACGGGTTATATTAAACAGAGCCCCGCTCACTAGCTCATCCCATATGAATGCTATCAGGGTTTAAGCTAACGACAGTTTGTCAAACACATCAGTTAGTCCTCATCCTGAAAGACTTTCCTTACTTCTCATTAGCTAAGCAGCCAAACAGTCTGGTCTGACATTTCCCCTCACCATACTTATAACACAGGGCTAAGTAGCTCGACACCACAATACAAGAACAACGCTGTTTGTTTATCTCCATGACTTCGACATTTGTTAGCATGATGACACACAATGCTGCTCTTGGTCACAGGTTGTATATATTAATGATTCACTAGCAGTTCAAACTAAAAGTGTTTTAGTTCAGATTGTTTCATTTGAATAATTAATAGAGGCACAAAGAAGTATAACTATCCACTATTCCACTATGAAAAAATACACTATTTGTGTACCAGAAGTTGTTGTAATATAATATATAATAAAATGCTGTTTACATTTTGGCAAACCTGCGACATGGAAAGATGCTGATGCTGTGAACAGCACAACAATCATCTGCATCACATTTCATACTGAAGAAAAACCTGATTATTATGATCAAATAAGACATTATTAATTATTATTTATCCTTGATGGATGCTGGAGATCATATATAATGTGCTCATGTTTGTGGACATGCCTCTGCATCTATAGGCCAACACAGCGTCCCGTGTTTTAACAGTCCGCCAACCTTTATCAAAATAGGAACTAAAGAACTAGAAAACTGAACCACATGAACAAACAATAATCCATACACTAGACGTCCAAAAAAAGGGGGAAAAATATGATTGCCATCATTATTATAATTCAGCTTCAGCATTGATACCAAAACTACTTTGAGAAATACAAAAACAAATTTCATTTAAAACCAGAAGCCAAAGACCTGAAATGTTTTCTAAACACAAGCAGCCGTACAAGAACTTGTGTTTTCTAGTCTGACATTGGTAAAAGAATAACAAGCAAGTAAACAAGTGAATCTGATCAGACCTTTGATTCAAACTTTCACTCTCTACAGTTTTGGATGATAATCTGTTTGACATCCGGTCACATCACTGACCAAAGCCTGCTGTCCAACAGGGATTATAATGAAAATCACAGAAGCAGCATTTTATGTCATCCACAGAACGATGACACAACACCATCGATCATTAATAGCTGCTGTCAACCTGCTCACAAGGAGTCAGTGTCACAGAAGAAGAAGAAGAAGAAGAAGAAGAAGAAGAAGAAGAAGAAGAAGAAGAAGAAGAAGAACAACAACAACAACAACAACAACAACAACAACACAGGAAGGAAACAAGACAAACTTGTGACTCACTGTTCCAGCAGCTCTCTTCTGATGGTCCCTGTGGAGACAAAGACAGAGTCCATCAGTCCTAGAGGTCCTGTGCTGAAGCTTTCATGCTGTCCTGATGTGCTGTGTGTGTGTGTGTGTGTGTGTGTGTGTGTGTGTGTGTGTGTGTGTGTGTGTGTGTGTGTGTTGAGGTCTGTTCAGGTTTCAGGTTCCGTGACATCATCTCAACCCTCCCAGTCCCCTGAAGCAACACACTGAGTCTGAGAGTGTGTTGGATTCAAGGCTGGTGGAGGAGGTGAGTCGCTAATAAAACCACTGTGTGATTTACAGCATCCTGAGGTCTCTCACACACACACACACACACACACACACACACACACACACACACACACACACACACACACAATGAGCACCAGCTGGGCGGCGCTGACCTTTCTAAATAAAGGGTAAGCAACAGAACAAAAGCAGTAAAGAAACAACGCAAAGAGCTGATGTGATTAGAAAGTCTGTTCAGCCACTTCTCCTCAGCTGTACGTATGAATCAGCCAATCAGAATCAGCAGCGAGTGACATCACAGAGGTTTTATTTCAAGCGCTAAGTGTAACAGGCGTGTAAACTGATGTGTACACAATTTCAGGAACCGTGAAAAATTCCCATCACAAGTCTTCAACTGTCTTGTTTTGTTCGACCGACAGTCCGAGATGTTCAGTTACAGTTAAAAGCAGCAAATCATCAGATTGGAGAAGCTGCAGAGTAATTAAACAGTTAGTCGATCAACGGTTGATCTAATCGTTCTGCAGTCCTCATAAAGCATTACAAGGAACTTTTAATGTAGGATTATTGACAACTACTGACCATCCACTCGACACATACACAGTTTACTGTAATACCAACAGCAGATTTATCATCAATATTCTGTGTATTATTCTGAACAATGAGTCTTTGATTTATTGACATTCTAAAAGACAGATTTCGTCAGCTGTAGCTAGCTAATTAACTTAACATTAGCGCCTCACGTTATCTCATGTTCATCACTTCAACATGAGCTGAGCTGTGATTGGATGATCGCTGTTCAGGGGAGGGGTTTAGTGAGCGGTTAGCGGTCCTCAGCATGATACATTACAGAGAGCATGACATGATATGATTCTGCTGCAGCGTGTGAGTAGAAAGTGACTAATTACTGTTTAGTGTTCAGCCAAGTGAACAGTACAGTGTGTTACTGCCAGAGTCCATATGGCAAAGACAGTCCCAAGCCCAGCCAAAGCAGTCCAGACTAGAAGGAACCGGTCCAGCTTCCAGCAGCTCCTCTCTGTATACAGACTGGACCAGTATACCAGTATGTTGTTACAGTGTGAGACTGAACATTAAACCTGCTAAACATCAGCATGTTAGCATTGTCATTGTGAGCATGTTAGCATGCTAAAGCTAGCATTTAGCCCGCAGTACAGCCTCACAGAGCTGCTGGCATGGATCTGCTTATAAATAAAGTTAATTTAAGTTTTCATGCCATTTGCATTCAGTACTGAAATCTATAAACAACACTTAGACACTCAGGAGTGATGAATAAGAACCAGCATCCTCTTATCAAAGTGAAAATGTAAATCTGAGCCCGACATCATACTGAGGCTCACATCTCAACATCTGGACTTCACACCTGTGAATCTGAATAAATGATATCACTCTGACGCTCGTCACATCGCCGGATTAAAAACAAGATGTTGCTTTCAGAATACGCTGCACATAGAAAATGAATGGAGGTGAAAACAAACCATGTAGCTGCTAACAGAAAGCCTTCTCACTACATTAATGTGGAAATGACACCACTTACCAGAATTAGTGAGAACACACCTGAACAGCAGGTGAGCCGTTAACCCTCTTTCCTGTTAAAACTCTTATTTCTTTTATTTCTGTTTTCTGTCTCCTGCGAGGCTTTTTTATCTTTTTGTTTTCACTCTTTCATTTTCACCTCGACAGCTCCAAACCCATTTGTTATGCAAATGACTGCATAAATCTGCATATCACTGAACGGCATCATCTCCGCTACGCAGTCTGATGAGAGGGACGTATGCTGATCACACAGAGGAAATTACTTCACATTCGTTTTTCTACATCACCTCATGAGGGCTGTGTTCATTTAAAGGATGCTGAAGCATATTCTACCTTTTTATATACCAACAACAAAGACACAAAGACACATTATAGATCCTCTCTCTTGCACTGGAAGACGTTCCTTCATTATAACATGAAGGCATATTTGCTGTCCTGTAACCAGCTGTGTCAGCTAGTCATCGTACCTGTTTTTAAAGTAGTTAATAATCAGTCTTAATATTCTTTGATGATATGTCAATGACACCACTCTGTCTGTCTGTTCAATATGAAGCTACAGCCAGCAGCCTGTTATCTTAGCTTAGCATAAAGACTGGAAACAGGGGGAAACAGCTAGCCTGGCTCTGTCCAAAGGTAACAGAATCCACCTCCCAGCAGCTCTAAAGCTCACTGATTAACACATTATATCTGGTCTGCTTTCACACTAAAACCAAAGTGTAGAAACTTAAATGTGCTGTTTTGTTTAGGAAGTTTTGTGCTGGACTGTTTCAGAGCTGGGACCAGTAGCTTCCTGGAGTCTCTGCTGGTTGCCTGGCAACTGCTCTGTTGAATTAAACATGGATTTGATCATTTTATGTGCATTTTGTTTTGATGTGTATTGACATCAGAAAATATTCTTGTTCATATTGTGATATTGGCCATTTTACCCAGCTGTGCGCCTTCATCATAATCATCATACGAGCAAATGTTAGCTCTGTATGCTGCAGACAGAAATTCTATTTTCAAACGTCTTTGCAGTCTGGTCCATTTATAAAATGTTTAGCAGCAGAACAGGATTTAAATCCGACCATAATTACTGGATTTAAACTGCAGCAGAGGCTCATGGAGAGCTTCACATGCAGAGCCTCATTCAGAAATATAATGTTTCTGGACAATAGAAAGTGAGTCTGAAATGTGTATCTGCTAAAACTATGAATGAATTGATCGAGGCTGTTTACGTTGGCACAGATGTTTCAGCAGAATATGAAGCCCAGTGAGGAGCTGCAGACAGCTCTGCAGGTCTCTGCAGGTCTCTGCAGACCAGCCTCTGTTCATCACACAGCAGCACACAGCAGCTGCTGTCTCCCGGAACAAAACACACACACACCCTAATTGTGTGTATTTGTGTGTTTCCTCTTTATGGCCTTCTGCTTTGCATTGTGTTTGTGTTGATCAATCACCGGCGTGGTGAGGAGCAGGGTGGGGGTGGGGGGGGCTGGGCGGCGGTGGCGGCTGGGGCGATGTACCCACATCCCACCTATTGGCACCATCCGTGTTCCAGCGAGCCCTCGTATAAATCACTGTTAATGACACCAGGACGAAGAGAGAGGAAAACACCAGGCAGGGGACGCAGGGAGGGAGGGGGGAGCTCCATATTCTGCTGCTTTCCGAGTTTCACCTGCCGACAGTGAGAACTGAGAAAAGCACTGAGATGGTGTTCTACAGGATTTTAATTTCTTTATTTCAACCTGTAGTTAAACAGAGAAGGCTCACTGAGATCTACAGCGACACACACACACACACACACACACACACAGTAGATTAGTTTGATTACTGATTCATTGATGAATCGTTCTGTGTTACAGTTTCTTCAAATGTCTTGTTTAGATATTCAGTCGAGAATGAAATGAAACTGAAAATCATCAAATCCTCATGTTTCACATTTCTGCCTCTAAAATGACAAAAACGATTGTTCGAATATGAAATGAGGTGCCGGTTAGTTTTCTGCTGGATGATTAATCGTTGCATCAGAAATAAAACAGGTTGTTCCTGAGAGCTCGCTGCCTGAACAGCCTCCAAAATAAGAGATCATTCACAGGTTTATTAAACAGCTGACAGACAGAGTCCATGGTGGACAGACAGCTGGTTAGTTCACACCTGTCTGTCTGTCTGTCTGTCCTGTTACTGTCTGTCCTCCACACACACACACAGTCACAGCGTTACACACAGATCTTCAGATATGAGTTGTTCAGTTATTGATCCGTCTTCTTCAGGTGAGACATATGAACAGAGCGTCTGTCTGTCCTGTCTATCTGCTGCTGGACAGACAGCAGTTCATTCTTGACTTCAGAGAAAGTAGTTTGACAAAAGAATCCGAACTCAATGTCTCACCACCGCAGACAGACAGCTGTCAGTCCTGCAGCTGGACGTTACGTATTATAAACCTCATCAGATATCTGATGCAGGCTGATCACAAGATGTCCAACTACACATTCACACTTCCTGTGCAGTTGGAGCACTTCCTTGTTGCTGAGAGGCACAAACTCAGACAGCAGGAGGTTTGAACGCGTGGAGACACAAAGCTGTCTCTCACAGTCGCTGTGGTTTCTATATTCAAGAAAACAGAAACGCATGTGAGCTGTGAGACGCTGCAGAGACGCTGGACCTCCTTCATCCAACACACAGTTCAGGTCAACACATTATATATACATATATACAGTATATAGATATATATATAATCATGTGTCACGTTGAAGTCACGTTCGCTGCTGAACGCAGCTTCAACTTTAATCACGTCCAATTACAGCACATTCCTGCGCTCCCACACACATAAATCACACAAGGAGCACAGAAAATATCACCTTTTCATGTCCGACTCAAATTGAATTGTGAAATAAGCCATCATGCACGTATTACTGTCCATGAGACACAGCCGATTATCCCCGAGTGCACAAATGGAAATATTCCCGAATGAGAACAAAGAGATTTCATAGCAGCCCCCCCGCCCCCGACACACACACACACACACACACACACACACACACACACACACACAGACGTACACAGGCAGGACTCCCTCAGGACGTCCCTCCAATAAAGAGGATTATAGATTTTGCCCTGTGCACCCGAGTGTTTCCAATGAAATAACGGCCTCCTCCTGCAGAAGGCATTAAAATTTAAACCATCCCAGCTTTTAGCTGAATATCATTGCACTGCTCTGCATGCATTAGAGTGTGTGTGTGACAATAACCCTGCCGCGCCGTGTGTGTGTGTGTGTGTGTGTGTGTGTGTGTGAGGACGTCTGCATGTAGTGGTGTGAGAAAATTAGAAAGGAAGATAAGAGGAAGTGTGAGTGAAAATGTGTTTCTATCCTCTGCAGCCCTGAAGGCTCAGTGCTTAAAGATTTCACACACACACACACACACACACACACACACACACATGAACAGAGACAATCCTAAAATGGGGTGGAGGAGGAGGAGGAGGAGGAGGAGGAGGAGGCAGTGAGACGAATGTTAAATTTAAATTTTTCTCCAAGCTGATGGTGTAGACAGGAAATACATATTTATGTTGAGGCAGCACCTCGACAGGAGAGGACAACACACACACACACACACACACACACACACACACACACACACACATACACACACACACACACACATACACACACACATCATAAGAAGCTTTAGCAGCAGTTTTAACGGTTGTCATTATCAATTAATTCAATTCAGTTTTATTCAATCTGTCCATTATTTTCTGGATGAATTAGTCGTTTGTCTATAAAATGTTAGAAGATGGTGAATAACGGTGAAGAAAAATGAATCGTCTGTCGATCGACTGATCGATTAATCATCTAATGGTTGCAGCTCTAATGTAACAATGGCTTCATCCGCATAATGTTTGTTTCTGAACCTTTCAAAAAATGTAAATCTCTTACTTTTAGCTTTGCATGCTGGGAAACTGTTTCAACAGAGGAAAGATGTAAACAAAGAGGATCAACCAATCAAAAGAAGAAGAAGAAGAAGAAGAAGAAGAAGAAGAAGAAGAAGAAGAAGAAGAAGAAGAAGAAGACAACGTTAAACGTTAGAGGATCCACACACTGAATGAACTCATATTTATTTATTTATTAATAAATAAAACCTGCATTCAATCTCATCACAAACGCAGACGACACCTTTCAACATGAATTCATCATTTTCTGCCTCTTATCCAGGATCAGCTAGTTTTCGTTTAATGAATGATGTCATTAAGTGTTGTTGTTATATACTGCTGACACAATGTGATATGTATATGTCATATAATAATAATAATAATAATAATAATAATAATTCTCATATGTGTACATACGTAAGGTGAAACGGGTGTTAAATGACACGTCGCGGACGTTACGCTGCAGACTGAGACTCAGCTGTCTGGCCGCCTCACTGGACCACGAGAAAGTCTACTGGATCATAAATACATGAACCTATACTTATATAGTACTATATAATAGCTAATTATATATATATATAAGTGTAGTACACGCGACATGCCTCAGTGAAGCTGAATGTTACTCTGTTTATCTACAGTCAGTTTGTCAGTTTAATATATAACAAGGCTGTAAAATATAGTTTCACTGTTTATACACAAATACAGCAGAAAGATGTAAGAAATAAAACTATAATACTGTTTATTCAAATCTAATGTGACTTCTTCATGTTTGACTGTAAATCACTGAAAATATTAATAGTTCAGTTTTAAGAATTTATCAATTTTATGGTTTTCAGACTTCATGAGATCCACATCAGCTGGTTTACATGATATATAACTCAAGTTATTTATATATAACTAAAGACCTTAACTATAACTGAAACTAACTTTATATATCATGGACCAGGAGCTCTGTGGTACAGAGGACTATCGATCAGGCCAATTAGGGAACTTAGTGAAGTGACACACACAAACTACATGAGCCAGCCTGCTTCTGTTGCTAAGCAACCTGATAACTCAAAGACTTGTGGGATAATGTGAACGTGCTTTGATGAGCGCTGGTGTAAAAAGAAAAGCCTGTTCACCTGTTCACCAGCCTGTTCACCAGCCTGTTCACCAGTTCACCAGCCTGTTCACCAGCCTGTTCACCAGTTCACCAGCCTGTTCATCAGCCTATTCACCTGTTCATCAGCCTGTTCACCTGTTCATCAGCCTGTTCACCAGCCTGTTCATCAGCCTATTCACCTGTTCACCAGCCTGTTCACCTGTTCACCAGCCTGTTCACCTGTTCATCAGCTTGTTCACCAGCCTGTTCACCTGTTCATCAGCCTGTTCATCAGCCTGTTCACCTGTTCACCAGCCTGCTCACCTGTTCACCAGCCTGTTCACCAGCCTGTTCACCTTTTCACCAGCCTGTTCACCTGTTCATCAGCCTGCTCACCTGTTCACCAGCCTGTTCACCAGCCTGTTCACCAGCCTGTTCACCAGCCTGTTCACCTGTTCACCAGCCGGTTCACCAGCCTGTTCACCTGTTCATCAGCCTGTTCACCTGTTCATCAGCCTGTTCACCTTTTCACCAGCCTGTTCACCTGTTCACCAGCCTGTTCACCTTTTCACCAGCCTGTTCACCTGTTCATCAGCTTGTTCACCAGCCTGTTCACCAGTTCACCAGCCTGTTCACCAACCTGTTCACCAGCCTGTTCACCAGTTCACCAGCCTCTTCACCAGCCTGCTCACCAGCCTGTTCACCTGTTCACCAGCCTCTTCATCAGCCTGTTCACCAGTTCACCAGCCTGTTCACCTGTTCACCAGCCTCTTCATCAGCCTGTTCACCTGTTCACCAGCCTGTTCACCAGTTCACCAGCCTGCTCACCTGTTCACCAGCCTGCTCACCAGTCTGTTCACCTGTTCATCAGCTTGTTCACCAGCCTGTTCACCTGTTCACCAGCCTGCTCACCTGTTCACCAGCCTGTTCACCTGTTCACCAGCCTGCTCACCTGTTCACCAGCCTGCTCACCAGTCTGTTCACCGACCCGGGGATAAATAAAGTGCCTATTACATTTTGTCCTTGATGAATGTTCCGTACCTCCGTCTGTTTTGATAGAAAGGTTTGTGTATTTTCCAGCTGCAGTTTGAACACTTCAGTACAGATGAAATAAAGAGAGTGCTGCTGCACTGGATGGAGGTCTGAGGGGGACTTAGCCATGCTCCACATACCACAGACTGTGGGCCAGAAACACAAGAGAAGACGTGGCCTACTTAACCTTTGTGTTCTCTCTTTCCATCCCCTCCAGCGACTCTCCTCCTCAGCTATAAAGGTTGAGAGATGAGCTCTGACTCGCAGCTCCTCCACCCAGACTTCCTGTACTGCACCAAGAACAATTCAAATATAAACATGCATATTTGATGTGCTGAGCTTCGTCACTGCACGTGGTCTAACACACGAGAGAAGCAGGTCCATCCTGATTTGGTCCTTTCACACAAACACCTTCCACTGTGGAAAAGATTTCATTGAATAAAATGCTGCATATTTCAGAACAAGCTGCATCAGTTTGGGGGCGAGGAGACGGATGACAGACGACTTCATCCCAACTTCACTTTCCATCAGCGGCAGAGCCAAGAAGTTTCCATGAGACACAAAGAAACAAACAAAATGTGTGGAGGAAAGTACCAGCTCCCACTTCAAGCTGTGGTTGGCATGGTTACACTGTCTCTGTACAGAGCGTTAATGTGCAGATGGTCGAAATAAAGACCTGAATAAATAAGTGAAGTCCAGGCCGAGTACTGGATGATTAGAGAAGGATATCATCGTATACAAAAACAAAATAAAGGTGTAATAAGGCAGGAGGAGGACCTGCTATCCGCTCTGCTGGTGCAGCCTCAGGCCCCAGCTGTCCCGGCTGGACCCGCAGAGGGACTATGGTGGCGTGCGGCGGCCCGACGTGTCCGGATCCCAGTATGAGCGACGAGGAGGATGTTCAGGTGAGTCAAAGGTCACGGCTGAGGTTTACAACAGTATACAGAATGAAATGTCATTCTCTCGTTGCATTATTGAAGTTATTTTAAGGGTTTTGGGGTCATTTCACTCGATAAAGGTCAAACTACACACCACTTCAAGTGTTTAAGTCTTGACTGTGAAGGCTCATGCACACCTTCAGTTTCTTGTAGACAGGAGGACACGTCCACAGACACACTGTCCTTTTAACATGCTATACGTTTTATTAGAGATGCAACGTTTCGTCCTTAGACCACGATAATCTATCAACCACCAACTGAAGCTCACGGAAACCAGCTCAGACCTCTGAACAGGACGGAACCAGTGTGGAGAATGAATTTAATAATGACTGACACCGGGGGGGGGCGGGGGGGGAACCCTGGTTCACTCTGGGACTCTGGAGTCACCAGGCGAGCTCGCAGACAGCTGAACTCTGGGAGGTGTAGTGTGGTGTGAGATGTGGCTGCAGGGGACACGAGGCTGTCCGACTGCGTCCATCAGTGAAACCATCAGAGCAGAAGACGCTCTCAGCAGCCATTACTGTCACACACTGCACACTGCAAGAAGCACACACACACACACACACACACACACACACACACACACACTAACAATCCAAACACACTCGAGGTATTCGACACAGTCAGAGAGGAAACTTTACTGGAAGAATCCACTTTGCGTCTGGAGGGACAAGGGCGGCCCGTCTCCTTTCGTCCAAACCACTTTGGACGTCCACATTAAACCGGTTCAGTTTGTAAACACACAAGTGTGTTTTCCTCTGGTTGGTGCAGCTGGACCTGATAGCGCAGGGCAGCTGGATGGTGGTGTCTGTCTTGGTCAGGGTACAGAAGTGTTTGGCCTCTGATCCAGATGTTTGCTGTGATGCAGTGTTTGTTTTTTGCTAAATGAAAACGAACAAAGAGATTTAGCCATTTTCATGGTGAAAACACTGACGTTCACACAGAACCAGCTTCTAAATGTTTAGACGGCTTCATGCAGTCTTGATCAGTCCCTGGTCCTGAAGGTCCCACAGCTCCCTAACATGCAGAGAATGAAATCCGGCAGCCGAGTTGTTGTTTAGATTTCATCAGTTCTGATTCTGATTTTCTTTGAACAAACAAGAGTGTTCTGCTGCATCAAACCTTCACACTCTGGAGCCGGATCTCGACACCCAACCCGACTTGGCAGCACGTTCAAACATTTGGTAGAACGCTGGGAGTTTCCACACCCTTCGGCTGTTTCCTCAACAGACTCTCAGAAGAGTGACGGCGGGCTGATGTTGGTGGTTTGATCTCTTCTGTTTCAAACACACTGTTGTGCAGCTGCAAGGTGGAGGCAGGGGCTGGTCTCAGACCGGCTGGCCCCAGACCGGCTGGTCTCAGCTGTCCCAGCTCATACTGGAGGCTGGCAGACAGTCGGCAGACTCAACGTTATGACTGGTGGACATCAGGGCAGCTGCAAAGTGTTCATTAGGATGGAGCAGCGGAGAGACAGAGGGTGGATGCTGCTGTCGGTGTAACGGAGGGTTTGGCAGCTGCAGGCAGCTTGTTCCCTCTATTGTTCCCTCTGTTGGACGATGTAATGATCCGTCTTCTTTGTCCTCAGCAGTCTGCTCTTTAAAAAAAGCTCATTCCTCACTGTCCTTCACCGTCCTGCGGCTGTCAGACTGATGCTGCTGCTGCAGGGACACCAGAGGAGGGTGTGGGGGGGGTCATATATATGAGGGAGGTGCAGACAGGTGTTCTAACAACAACAGTAGGTTAGTTACTGTAGTCTCCCGCTGATTGGACGGCTCACTGATGAAGGCTGTTGGGATCAGTCTGTCATTGGCCGACTGGTTGGTCTCATGCTCCTCCCGTGTTCCTGTTTGTTAGGGACCCTGGGCTCAGCGCCGCCCAAGAAAGAAAAACAAACAAGCCAGAAGGCTGAAGTGTGGAGACACCGTCAGCAGGTGGAGCTGCAGCAGTGACTCAGATCATGGAGGAGATTAAGGTTCTTTAAAAGCCTTATGGTCCTGAACACACCTTGAATCATTCAGTGTGACTTACCCTTCAGAGGAGGCCATCACCTCCGATGTCCATCCAGAATAAACCTCCAGAAATCCACTCAGACATCAGAGAGAAGACGCTGCAGAACGCCCCTGAGAATCCTCCTGTTTTTAAGTTTCCTTCAGTATCACAGTGATCAGTGATAGTTGTCTGTACATCCATGAGTACACTGATCATTTGTAATCATCAATTATCAATAATCAAATATAGGCAAAAAAGGGCTTCAGTTGCAGCCGACAGTGTAACTCATTTCCTTCATCCTTCTATCTCTGATTTGGTCCATCATCCAGAGAGGCCCCCAAAAACTCTGTGAAAATCTATGAATTCCCTGGTATACCATGTCCCCAAACTCCGAGACAACATTAGTTCACCCCCCATCGCCTCTCCTCCCCCGTCCCACCCTGACAAATAAGTACAGAAGTCACTGACTGGTGTTATATTTATATAGAACATTAGAGCTGTGAGTGTTTGTCCAGAGCACAGTGAGGCCTTGTTGTTGTTGTTCCTGGTGCAGAGAAGAAAGCTGTCCACAGAGACGCTCAGACAGACTCAGGACATCTGAAAACTAATTCACATCAGATCTCTCTCTCTCACACACACACACACACACACACACACACACACACACTCCTCGATGTAAAAGCTCTTCACTGAAGATCTGCTGTGTGACAATAGAAATGGATGTTTGTCTTCCACAATGAATCTCATGCAGATACACATCGTGTTAGACACTCGATGTTTAACCTACATTTAACCCTGGAGAGTGTGTGTGTGTGTGTGTGTGTGTGTGTGTGTGTGTGTGTGTGTGTGTGTGTGTGTGTGTGTGATGAGTGGGGGAGGGTGTGTGTGGGAAATGGAAGTCATGTCATCCTTCTTCAGCAGCCTAATGGGAAGAGCAAGAGCCTGCTGCTTATCTACAACACCTCTGCTAGACCCTCTCACACACACACACACACACTCTCACACACACTCACGCACACACACACTCTCACACACACACACACACACACACACACACACACTCACACAGGTGTAGAGGACAGAGGCAGCCCGTCTCTTTCCTCTCACTGAGTCTGTAGCATTAAACAGCCAGTTGATCTGGTTGGTGGTTACAGCTGAGGTCCAACACTGACGTCCAGGCCGGTGGTATTGATCAGGATGCGATGTCGTTCCTGCTGCAGCTCAGTGCCTCCTGTTATGTCTTCTTCTTCGTCCCGGAACAAATCATTATGTTATGATCGTGACGCTTCATGGCGGCGGCTGTGTGATCTCTTACAGCCACGTTTAACATGAACTTTAGTCTGTTGTTGTCTAAAGTCAACCAGACGTTAACCACAGAGGCGGCAGGCGGGCCGGATGATGATGATCTGTTGTATTCAGTGATGAAGGCTGTTCTACAGACTCGTCAATGACTGGAAGAGAACAACAATGTTGAACTAAATCGTGTTCCTTCAGGGCTGCTGTTTACTCAATAAGAGCAATACTATTAAAAAAAAGACATGAAACAAGTACAAAGACAGTCAAGTGAATGAATGACTGAGCCAGCAGCTGATCCAGGAGCTGCCTCTGTGAATCTGCAGCCAGTGTTTATGTGTTCATCTTCAGGGGACCGGAGTCTCTGCAGCAGCACTTTGAGGACATGGACACATGGAAGCAGCACGTCCTGCTGTATTTAACACACTCAGACCTGCAGACAGAGCTGTTAAACACATGCTTAGTGTTGGAGCTGGTTCTCGTGAACTGGAGCTGAAACTCTGGAAACTGGGAACCACAGCACTCTGCACCATCTGCAGGGAGTCTCACAGTGACAGAGCACAGTCTAATTACTGGATCGGATCTTCTGGCCTCATAACACTCACACAAAAAGGAGGGAAAGTATTCCTTCACATGATTCGAGCCTCATCAGACCGAGTATCTGTCCAACATCCACACAGCCAAGTGAGAAGGACCGCATCACCTCCGGAGGTGGTTTTGGTAGATTGAATTGAACGCGTCCATCTCTCTCACATACGCCACCTTCACTACAGCTGAGCCTCTTCTTAAATACCAAAACAATTTGATATGGGCTGCTTCTCTGGGCTCCCCCTCCAAGGACAGGGGGGGCTGTATGCTATACAGAGTGTAAAGGCCTGTATAAATAAAACTGACAAGGATGTAGAAATACTGCAGTCCACCAGTAGAATATTGAAATATTGAATAATTCTTCTTCTATTACAATGACGTGGCTCACACGATCACTTTAGAGCTGAGGTGATTCATCGATAATCGATCTACAGAAAATTTACCTGCTGCTACTTTGATCGAATCGATTAATTAGATTAATCACATAAAGATTTCTCTGCTTACAGAATCTGAAATGTGGATGTTTGTTTGTGTTTCGGGACGTTACATTTAATAATTTCTGGAGGACATTGTGACGGACATTTTATAGACCAAACAATTAATGGAGGATATAATTGACAGGTTCACTGATAATAATCATTATTATAATCAGCTATATAATTTATAATCTATAGACTGTTTGAGTGCTTCGCTCTCATGAAGCCAGGAAGTAAATCCCATTTCCTGTCGCTCCTCTCTGCAGTCTTCAGCACAAACCAGATTTGCTTGATGTGCAGCCAGAAAAAGACCCCACATCACTGCACACACCAACACGCACACACACACACGCACACACACACACACACACACACACACTGGCCATTGTGTGAATTAGAAAGCTCTTCAGTCACAGCAGCTCTTCCCCTCCGGCTGCTCTGCTTCCTCCATCACTGATGGGAGAGTCTCCTTTGATGTGTTGCCACTCTGTGAACTGACTCTGGATCTGTGTGTGTGTGTGTGTGTGTGTGTGTGTGTGTGTGTGTGTGCACACGCTTTTATGTATGTGTGTCTTTTATTGAGCCGAAGTGATTAGTCGGATAGCCGATAAGTCAATCAACAGAATATTAATCATCTATTTTGATCATATTTAAGTTTGAAGGTTCCAGCCTCTCAAATGTGAGAATTTGTGTTTTTTTCTCTGATTTATATCATTAATATAATTTAAAATCATTGTAAATTTAATATTAAATCATTACAGATTCATTTTCTGTTGCTCCACTAATCAATTCATTGACAAATAGTTTCAGAGCAGCTGAGTGATTCATCAGCAACTATTTTTTCCCATTCGATGCTTCCAGATTCTTAAATGTGAGGATTTCCTGCTTTTCTCTGTTTTAAATGATTCTCAAAAGGACGTCTGAGAGCTGTCACATTTTACAAATGAAACGATTAATCGATTAATCAAAAGAAATAACAACAATAATAGGAACATATATGAGCAAATCACATTTAAAGTGGTAATCTTGTTTACTTAATAATGGTTAATAGTTAAATGTGATGGTTATTGCATTAACCTCATTTAAAATCACGATTCATTTTCATGCAACTGTAAGTCGATTCATTGATCGACTGACAATTAATCAGCAACAATGTTGGTAATCAATGAAGCGTTGAAGCATTTTTTAAAAAACATAAATGAAGAAATTCACTGGTTCAGCTTCTCAAACCAGAACGCGTGCTGGTTTTCTTCTTCTTCGTCTAATAACTCGTCACGTTGGGCTCTGAGGACTCGTGATGGACATGTGTCTCTATTTGTTGACATTTATAGACGAAGCTACTGATCGACTACCTGAAACTGGGTGAACTGGCCCTTTCCATGGAAGACCGGATCAGGCAGTGGTTCAGTCCTACAGATCAGACTTTCATCTCACAGCCTCAGCTGATGTATTCATATATTCAGACCACATCTCTCCCACAGAACTCAGTTTACACAGAGACTCAAACGTGTTTCATGTGCAGGTCGAGTGTTAAAGCTGACAGACTGACTGCACAACAACCTCCACCGTAGCTGCTACAGGAAGCTGAAGTGAATCTGCCGACAGTTTCTAACAGCTGGATAATGAATGACTCATCATTTAAAATCACAACCTGAAGGAGAGAAATCTTCTCAAAATGGGATTTAATTATAGCCGACATCATTAACAAAGTTTCAACAAGCTGAGGTGAACTACGCAGTACAAGAGTTTTAACCTCTGTACACAGCCTCATCAGCACCACTGTTTCGTCACCTTAAAGAGCAACTTAAAACCCAAAACCCCCAAAACGTCTTGATTTAGTGTCAGTACACCGTGACATCACTGACGAGGAGGAAACCTTCAACCAGACGAGGCAGAAAAACTGTTTTCAGTCTGATGTTACTTTTTAAAATCTCCCCCAGTGAACTAAACACTATACATGCTAAACATTAGCATATTAGCATGCTGATGTTAGCTGCTAGCATTGGTGTAGGCTCTCAATCTTGTATTTGCTTTACACATTTTTATTTTTGCCACAACAGTTTTTAGTCTTGTTTGACTGTAAAATGCTGCGTAATATTAATCACCAAACTAGGTGTTCTTATCAACGTTTGTTGTTAGCATCTGTTAGCATTTAGCTCAGAGCTCAGCCTCACAGAGCTGCTAGCATGACTGTAGACTGTTTTAATGTATCTATGAGTCCCTAAACTTTATGTAAGTGCAGAGCTAAATGGCTAGAGTTCCCCTTTAAAGTGAAATGAGATATTTCCCCTCAGTCATGTAGTTTCATTCTAACTTCATTCAAACTGAAACTCCAACGTTAACAACATCTGTCTCTCTGCATCACAACTGCAGCTTCACTGAAACATTTGAGACTCAAATGTAAAGTACTGAACTGTAAATACAGGAAGTGCACACCAGTGGTGGAAAGTAACTCCTATTGAGTACATTTACTACTTAACATGATTATTTCCATGTTTCCATGCTAAAGTAAGGTTTTGAATGCAGGACTTTGAACTTGTGGTATTAGTACTTTTACTTTATTAAAGGAGGTGAATACTTCTCTGCTCTGCTGCTGTTGTGAATCTCAGAGTGTTATTTATATGACAGAGAATGAAAACCAGCTGTGTGGAGAGAGAGCGAGAGAGAGACTTGGTGTGGAGCCAACAGTCATTCTGAATCCTGAACCTCCGGATCAATAAACAGCTGGTGACTCTGCTCTCACACACACACGCTTCATTAACTATCCTTGAGAGGACTCTGTCTCCGTTGATTCCCCTCCCCCATCATCCTAACCTTAACCATCAGGACACGCCTCACTTCAAAGCGACGCAGGGACAAAAACCTCGCCTCCCTTCAGAGGTGACGGACCTGCAGATGGTTTTGGTTTCATTGGTCCAGGTTTGGAGATTTAATTTGTCGTTCTCACAGCTTTGAAAATGTAGAATTGTGCGACTTAAGTTTATTTTGGAGCTACAGTATCATGCCACATGTCTGCATGTTGCTCTGGATAATCAACAGTAGAAAGTAGTTCCAGTGATGTGCTGTAGATTCTTTTTTAATGTATTATTAGTGACTTTTCAAAGCATGATCAACCCAACTTCCAGGGTGACAACCAAACCTCCTAATTCTAACCTTGAAGGACAGGTTCATATATTTTGTTTTATCTTATGTGTACATTGAAATAGTTGTTCGTCGCTGTAATCGTTGCCCTTCCTTAAGCGACTTCAGTGTAAGTGAAGGGGGACAAAATCCACAGAGCATTTTAAAATTCAGTTGATGCTAAAATGTCTTTGCGGTCAGTGTGGACACGTGAGTATTGTTGTAAGGCTGACTTCTCCTTTAACCCCCTAATAAGAGTTAAAATAGTGCAGAGTGCCTTTTCGGTGATCTGGATGTCAGGTTTGGGTCCCCACAACGTGATGAAAACCAGGTACACACTCACACACACACTCATGCTTGTGGAGTCATCTCTGGTGAATAATTCCTCCCGTGGTGGAACACAGCCTAATGCTCCCACCGTATCTCAAAATAGCGCCGCAATTAGCGACACTCGTCCCCATTGAGCGCTGCAGCGTGGGGTCAATTAACGTTTGTGAGGGTGCATGGCAGCATCTGCAAAAGACTTGAAGAGGATGGATAATCGCATTACGGAAGCTAACAGGCTGCTTTTTCCACACGGTGTAATGAGATGCACAGAGCACAATGGCAACAGGAGAAGGCTGAGCAGTGTAAAGGATCGTGTGTCTCTGTGCTGAATAACGTAGGCTGCTGTATTTGTTTCCACTCTCTCCTGCGAGGACGCTTCAGCCACGTTCTCCCCAACAACCCACAGGCCCGCGGGGAACGCGGCTGGTTTACGTAGCCGCTGTAATCCCGTCAGCCGCGACCAAACCGACCAAACCGACCTCACACAACCTCGGCACAGTGAGTCAAAGTGGTGTCAGATTGTGCTGCAGTGACTCTGATACTCGGCAGTCAAACCATCACGTCAGCTCCGGATGTAGCAGCCGGCTGTTTGCCTGCAGACAATACAGAAGCTGTTTGTTGATGAGTGCCGTCTCTGTCTCCACCGCCTCGTGGGAATCACTAACGCCACTCACTGTCATCTGCCTGCTACATCATACAACATGACATCCACCTGAGACCTTAATGTTCACGCCGACCGTAACGACAAGTCCAATAAAGTTTATTCAAAGATGGCTGCCTCCTCAACGTTGACGAGAAGGGAGAAAGGCGGCGTGACTTTGTGTACTTCTACTATGAACAGAAAAGAAGATGATGAAAAACAGGAAATATGGAGCCAATATGATGAGGTGAAGTGCAGTATCACTGCAGTCTAAAGAGTACTACTTCTACTACTATTAGTACTACTAACGACCACTGCTACTACTACGAACTGAACGTCAAATGACACCCGATGGGACAGAAATCCAGCCTGATTCTTAACTTAGTCGGAGCATGAAGTATCTGCCCAGCTCCAGGTACTCTCTGGCTCCAGGTACTCTCTGGCCCCAGGTACTCTCTGGCTCCAGGTACTCTCTGGCTCCAGGTACTCTCTGGCTCCAGGTACTCTCTGGCCCCAGGTACTCTCTGGCCCCAGGTACTAACCAGCTTCATGGTAGCAGCATCAGGATCTCTGACCCTGGAGGGCAGGTAAACCACAGAGAGCTGCAGGCCTTTGGTCACCTGCCATCATGTCCCAACTAAACAAACACACACTCGTAATGAC
Source organism: Enoplosus armatus (assembly GCF_043641665.1). Lineage (NCBI taxonomy): Eukaryota > Metazoa > Chordata > Actinopteri > Centrarchiformes > Enoplosidae > Enoplosus > Enoplosus armatus. The sequence continues at coordinate 24,447,240 of NC_092190.1, read as the reverse complement.
GCCGCAGGAATAGAAGGAACAGATCATTATGAATCCCTGGTAGATTGTTAGCTGATCAGATTACAGGAGGTGTTTGTCACTGAGGCTCCCTGATGTCGCCTCCGTGGTGCTGAGGACGTCGCCGAGGTGACGAGTTACCTGGAGCATCATGTTTATGAGTCCGAGCTCAGCAGCCAGCGCAAGGCTGCATTTAATAAACGGCTGGAAATCTGTCGGGACGCCATATTCTGGGATTTATTGTCTAATAATTTATTGCATCAAACAAGTAATAATATATATGTTTTCTAATATATAAGGTTTATTTGTCACATACACAAACAATGTGTGCAGTGAAATGCAGTGTGGAGAGTAAGAAAAGACTAAAACAAATATATGGATATGAATGTATGTAAACATGTAAAATGTTTAAAGCAAAATATCCAATAAAGTGTTGCACAAGCTCAAGTGCCGATGTCTCTACACACAGAGGTCAGAGGTCACCATGCTGTTTCCCAAATCCACCTGATATACACTATTCTCCCACAATGCAATGCACAAAGAAAATGGAGGAGCTGCTGAATGGTGTAACCCCCCCCCAGCTGTGTTCATGTCATACTGAACGTTTTAATATGTTATATATACAGTAGTGTACTGTAGTATATACTGTAGTATGTTAGTAGATACTGTAGTATACACTGAGTATGATAGTATATACAGTAGTATACACTGTAGTAGATACTGTAGTATGTTAGTGGATACTGTAGTATATACTGTAGTGTGGTAGTATATATTGTAGTATATACTGTAGTATGTTAGTATATACTGTAGTATACACTGTAGTATATACTGTAATATGTTAGTAGTAGTAGGTACTGTAGTAGATACTGAAGTATATTAGTAGGTACTGTAGTATATTAGTAGGTACTGTAGTAGATACTGTAGTATATTAGTATGTGCTGTAGTAGATACTGTAGTATGTTAGTAGATACTGTAGTAGATTAGTAGATACTGTAGTATATTAGTAGGTACTGTAGTAGATACTGTAGTAGATTAGTAGGTACTATAGTAGATACTGTAGTATGTTAGTAGATACTGTAGTATATTAGTAGGTACTGTAGTAGATACTGTAGTAGATTAGTAGATACTGTAGTATATTAGTAGATACTGTAGTAGATACTGTAGTATGTTAGTAGATACTGTAGTAGATACTGTAGTATGTTTGTGGATACTGTAGTATATTAGTAGGTACTGTAGTATATTAGTAGATACTGTAGTAGATACTGTAGTAGATACTGTAGTATGTTAGTAGATACTGTAGTATATTAGTAGGTACTGTAGTATATTAGTAGATACTGTAGTAGATACTGTAGTATGTTAGTAGATACTGTAGTAGATACTGTAGTATATTAGTAGATACTGTAGTATGTTAGTAGATACTGTAGTATATTAGTAGATACTGTAGTATGTTAGTAGGTACTGTAGTAGATACTGTAGTATATTAGTATGTACTGTAGTAGATACTGTAGTATGTTAATAGATACTGTAGTATATTAGTAGGTACTATAGTAGATACTGTAGTATGTTAGTAGATACTGTAGTATATTAGTAGATACTATAGTATATTAGTAGGTACTGTAGTAGATACTGTAGTATATTAGTAGGTACTGTAGTAGATACTGTAGTATATTAGTAGATACTGTAGTATGTTAGTAGATACTGTAGTATATTAGTAGGTACTGTAGTAGATTCTGTAGTATATTAGTAGATACTGTAGTATATTAGTAGGAACTGTAGTAGATACTGTAGTATATTAGTATGTACTGTAGTAGATACTGTAGTATGTTAATAGATACTGTAGTATATTAGTAGGTACTATAGTAGATACTGTAGTATGTTAGTAGATACTGTAGTATATTAGTAGATACTATAGTATATTAGTAGGTACTGTAGTAGATACTGTAGTATATTAGTAGGTACTGTAGTAGATACTGTAGTATATTAGTAGATACTGTAGTATGTTAGTAGATACTGTAGTATATTAGTAGGTACTGTAGTAGATTCTGTAGTATATTAGTAGATACTGTAGTATATTAGTAGGAACTGTAGTAGATACTGTAGTATATTAGTAGGTACTGTAGTATATTAGTAGATACTGTAGTATATTAGTAGGTACTGTAGTAGATACTGTAGTATATTAGTAGGTACTGTAGTATATTAGTAGGTACTGTAGTAGATACTGTAGTAGATTAGTAGATACTGTAGTATATTAGTAGGTACTGTAGTAGATACTGTAGTATATTAGTAGGTACTGTAGTAGATAATGTAGTAGATTAGTAGATACTGTAGTATATTAGTAGGTACTGTAGTATATTAGTAAGTACTGTAGTAGATACTGTAGTAGATTAGTAGGTACTGTAGTATATTAGTAGGTACTGTAGTAGATACTGTAGTATATTAGTAGATACTGTAGTATATTAGTAGGTACTGTAGTATATTAGTAAGTACTGTAGTAGATACTGTAGTATATTAGTAGGTACTGTAGTATATTAGTAGGTACTGTAGTAGATACTGTAGTATATTAGTAGATACTGTAGTATATTAGTAGGTACTGTAGTATATTAGTAGGTACTGTAGTAGATACTGTAGTATATTAGTAGATACTGTAGTATATTAGTAGGTACTGTAGTATATTAGTAAGTACTGTAGTAGATACTGTAGTATATTAGTAGGTACTGTAGTATATTAGTAGGTACTGTAGTAGATACTGTAGTATATTAGTAGATACTGTAGTATATTAGTAGTTACTGTAGTATATTAGTAGATACTGTAGTATATTAGTAGGTACTGTAGTAGATACTGTAGTATATTAGTAGGTACTGTAGTATATTAGTAGATACTGTAGTATATTAGTAGGTACTGTAGTAGATACTGTAGTATATTAGTAGATACTGTAGTATATTAGTAGTTACTGTAGTATATTAGTAGGTACTGTAGTAGATACTGTAGTAGATTAGTAGATACTGTAGTATATTAGTAGGTACTGTAGTAGATACTGTAGTATATTAGTAGGTACTGTAGTAGATACTGTAGTATATTAGTAGATACTGTAGTATATTAGTAGGTACTGTAGTAGATACTGTAGTAGATTAGTAGATACTGTAGTAGATACTGTAGTATATTAGTAGGTACTGTAGTATATTAGTAGGTACTGTAGTAGGTACTGTAGTAGATACTGTAGTATATTAGTAGGTACTGTAGTATATTAGTAGGTACTGTAGTAGGTACTGTAGTAGATACTGTAGTATATTAGTAGGTACTGTAGTATATTAGTAGGTACTGTAGTAGATACTGTAGTAGATTAGTAGATACTGTAGTATACTAGTAGATACTGTAGTATATTAGTAGGTACTGTAGTATATTAGTAGGTACTGTAGTAGGTACTGTAGTAGATACTGTAGTATATTAGTAGATACTGTAGTATATTAGTAGGTACTGTAGTATATTAGTAGATACTGTAGTATATTAGTAGGTACTGTAGTAGATACTGTAGTAGATTAGTAGATACTGTAGTATATTAGTAGGTACTGTAGTATATTAGTAGGTACTGTAGTAGGTACTGTAGTAGATACTGTAGTAGATTAGTAGGTACTGTAGTATATTTGTAGGTACTGTAGTAGATACTGTAGTAGACTCTGTATACAACCAACATGGACTCACTGTGTTTGTTTGAATCCATGATCAGGTGTTAGGAG
>NC_092190.1:24411009-24438509 GCF_043641665.1 Enoplosus armatus | reverse complement strand
AATTACTTCATCATAGTCCTCTGGCACTTCCAGCGAATAGAGAGATATTGTTCCAGAGAAAAGTGCATCCAGATGCTTCTAACAGCCACAAAATGTCTGTATGAAACTGAATGACGGACGAGTCACTGCTGCCTCAGACACGTCGTGTCAGCTACGACTGTTTCACTGTCAAGTTGAATTTAAAGTGCCGACATGGTGATTAACAAACAGACCTGGGAAATTCCTGCAGTTCATCAGGTGAGTCAGTCAGGAGGTAGGTTCTCACACACACACACACACACACACACACAGCAGACATTTTCTGATTAATGACACTTATTAGGGCTGCATTCCATTTAGGTGTGTCAGTACCATGTTTGTTCATTATTAGGTGATTGCACCATCATTATGATTGTTTACACCTGTTCTTTTCCTGCTAAACAAATAAAAAAAACTTAAAGAAATACTAGATGATAAGATAAGTAGTACATAAAGTAAAGACACTAATATTTCAGAGTGATAAATATATTGTTATTATTAATAATATGTAGCTGGTTGACGTGGAGCTAAACTAGTTTACATAATGTCGGCCGGGCATGTTAATCTATAACCATGCATCATATCTGATGTACTTTATAATCTGCAAAGTAAACAGTAACTGTCAAATAGTCTGTCTATTCTCACACACACACACACACACACACACACACACACACACAGACAGACAGACAGACAGACAGACACAGACACAGAGACACAGAGTCACACACACACACACACACACACACACACACTCAGCAGAAGCAGGAAGCTGCTCTGAGGACAGTTTCCACACTCCGTGTCAGGGGTTTCCAGTGTGGGCGGAGCCAGGCTGCAGGGACACAAACAGGAAGTGAAGAGTCCGCTGTAACTTTCTGAGAACATGTGTCCTCTCCGGCACTCTGAGGACAGGTGAGGACAGGTGAGGACAGGACAGGTGAAGACAGGTGAGCGGCTCTGTCTGTGAATTTGCGTTAAACTCCTCGGCTGTCCGCGATGTGTGAGGCCGTACTGGTGGACCTGATCCACGGCTGCTGTCCAGCGTGCACCGGCGCCTGTCTGCCGGACGAGTGTGCATCAGACCCGCATGTTTTCCTGCTGTGCGGGAAACGTTACCGGGAGAAAAGCGGCTTTTCGCACGCGTTTCTGAGCTCGCGTTTCAGAAGCGTGCACGTGCTGGACTTCGGCTCCACCGCCGAGTGTTTGTACCGATTCAAGCAGACTGTGGACGAGCTGGACCTGAGCTCAGTCCGGGTCCTCACGTCCCCGCACGGCAGAGAGGTGCTGCTTTTGTACCAGGAGAAACTTTTTACGGCCGTGTACACCTTCGACTACAAGGTGAAGTCGGTGGACAACCTCACCTGTACGAGCTGCGGAGGCTCCGCCCACACGGACTCACCTGCTGACGGAGTCCACGAAGAAGTGTCCGCGTTTGTGCAGCAGCTGCCTGCGCTGAAGGGAGAGGTGACTGTCCTGAAGTCAACACTGATTCCAGGTCGGTTTAAGTAAAAATACCCATCAACACGTGGAATATATTGATCCATGTATGTTTTAAATCATTAGTTTCTCAGATGAGGTCAGAGTTGAGACCCAGCAGAAAATCATTTATTCATGTGTTAAAAAAGGCTTAAATGTGCTCGTTGTGTTTCGTGTCATTTTAAAAGCAAATTATTTCCTGTTTCTTTTGGAAATGAGCAGTTTGAACAGTTTTTTTAGATGTTCTGCCATTGACTGGTAAGAAGAACCTACACCAAACTCCATTTAAGTTTATACCAATTTAATAATAACACAGGAAGAGCACTTATGAAACTCCTTTCAAGTATCTACCAATTTCATGATAACATAAGTGAACGCATACCTAACTCTATTCAAGTGTCTAACAATTTAATTATGCTTTTCTCATCCCTTCACACTGTGTATATCTTGCCTGGTAAAACATGAATTAAGACTTTTCACATATTGAATACATTTTGCATTAGTAATAAGTACTGCGTTTATTTTAATATAGTGTTAACCTTCATGTCACTGGTTCTGTTTTCAAGTTACAGTAATTTGCATGTCTCTACTCTGACCAGGTCTAACATTGAGAGGGTCACAGAATCGGAACCCTGTACCCTGAATTGAATTGAATTGTACCAGACCTGATTTAGGAAAGACTGCTTTTTTTTTTAGTGTAGAGGTCTCATGGAATAACCTGCAGTGTCACCTGCCTCAAGACTGGTCCCAGTACTGTAGCATGTTTATCGTCTGTAATCTGTTGTCAAGTTGTTGTCATAAGACAGCATGCATCCTTTAAATGAGCTCTATTTCCAGATGAGCAATGTACTGTAAAACTGCCAGATTTTTGAATGGAGATTGGTGTGGCTGTATCAATATAAAACAGAAATGTATCCCTTTCTCTCTCTCAGACTGTTTCGGTCACGGCTTCAGTACTCGCACAGGCGGCGCGTCCTACATCTCGACCCTGTCCTCCTTGAATCTGTTCAGCAGCAGTAGCAGGAGGGACCCCGGGGCCGTGGTGCTGGAGAACAGACGGCGACTGGCCCTCCATGCTGGTTTCCACCCTCGGCCGCTACGTCTGGTCAAGGTACTGAACTGTCGTTACGCGAATCATCCTCTGCAACATGTGGAGGAACATTTTTCTCTTGTGTATATGCCACCGACTCGTGGAAACACTGTAGACGGACCTGTTTATTCCTGCAGGTGAATCACGCCAGCGATGTTTGGGTTGTGGGGAAAGCCGAGCCGGAGAGCTACGACGCCATGGTGACCGATCAGACCGGGGTGGTTTTAGCGGCTCCGGGAGCCGACTGCATGCCGATCCTGTTCGCCGATCCGGTGTCGAAGGTCATCGCAGTTGCTCACGCAGGTAAATGAGAGTTTAAGGCATCCTCGAGTGTTTGGAAATGTTTGAGACGACATAAATATAGATTATAAAGATTATTTTTAACAATGATTTCAATATCATCAAGACGTTGTTAGTGGAACACTAACGTCACAACTGTGACTACGTGGTTTCAAAACATTGAGCTCATTAGAGGTGTTATGGTTCATTTTGTCGACCTTGTGAAAATGTGATTCTGTGGTTGATAATTAAGAACAATTAGGCAGAAACAGGAAACACTTTATACTTTGCTTTAACAGAGTTTCCACCAGAATACGAATTAAATCAGGTGGATGGAAACACACTTTTTTCCTCTCACTTGTTTTTAAAACGTGTATTTATTCATTCATACTACAGTTAGTGTGTTCATCTTGTTTTGTTGTAATTCCATAATAAAAATAAATAAAATGTTCTATAAAATAAATGGAGTACTCAAGTCAAGTACAAGTAATGTACTTACTTTCCACCACTGGTCCTCAGGTTGGAAAGGAACCTTGATGGGGGTTGCTATGGCGACGGTGGAGGCCATGGTGACGGAGTTCGGTTGCCGGGTCAGCGACATCGTGGTGGCTGTGGGACCGTCGGTGGGGGCGTGTTGTTTCACCCGGCAGAGAGAGGAGGCGCTGGACTTCCACTGCATCCATCCAGACTGTGTCCCTGATCCCGAGTCAGCCAGACCACACGTCAACATCCGCCTCGCCAACAGGTAAGTGAGACAGGTGTCAGCCTCCGGGTCCTCCACGTTGGTCCAGACTGCAAGATCAAGAGTCCAGCAGGAAAAGATTTCCACTGGTCCAGTACTGACAGGGGAACTCTGAGTGAACCGACCGAAAGAGGTCTTCAGCCTGAGGAGGATCAGGAGGAGACGCATTCGAACATTTCCATTTTACATTCATTCATTCGTTCAATGAATGAATGTAAAATGGAAATGTTGGCGTTCGTCCAAAGCAGCGTAAAAACAGGAAGGATCATTTCGGGGGATGTAGTTATGTTCGAATGTTTTTTAACTAGTGAGACGTTCTTTACACTGTAATTATATCATTATTATTATTATTATTATTATTATAATATGTAGTGCAACATGAAAATCCCATGATGCTTTGGGGGATGTAAACAGGAAGTATAATGTTGCCATGGAGTCTGTGAGTTAGCCGTCGGCTCCTTGAGGCCCGGTGTTTTGTTCACATGTAGTCACGTGGTCTCTGTCAAAGCAGCATGTGTACTTTCCCTCCCCAGGATTCTCCTCCAGAAAGGAGGCGTCCTGCCTGAAAACATCCACGACGACGCGGCGACGGCTCGGCCCTGCGTGACGCCCTGCACCTCCTGCCACCCAGAGGCCTTCTACTCGCACGTCAGAGACGGAGCCCACTTTGGCACCCAGGTGGGGTTCCTGTGGATCAAGGAGACGGGGGAACAGGCCCGCCCCCCGGCGGGACTGTCGTCACAGATATCAGACTCCTGTCTTTAATGATCAGCAGGTGGAGAACACCTGGAGACACCTGGTGGAGCCAGATCACCTCCAGCTGCAGGAAGTGAAGAGAAAAGAAATCCCTTTGACTTAATATCCTGTGGTGGAGTACACTTACTCAAGTACTGTACTTAAGTACTAATCTGATGTACTTGTACTTTACTTTAGTCTTTCTACTTCTCCGCCACCACATCTCCGAGGGAAATATTCACATATTCATATTACTTCACTTCATCTGACAGCTTTAGTTATTTTATAAATAAAGTAAAAAAAGAAAATGTGTTCCATGTAAATCCTGCTGTACATTAATGATGAGGAATAATAATCTGATGATATGATAAATAATAGAACAGTCACAGGAGACATTTTACTGATTACACTCAATGCAGGACTTTTAATGTAGTGTAATGTTTAATGAGTATTTGTACAGTGGGGTATTAGTACTGTTACTGCAGTAAAGGATCTGAATACTTCCTCCGCTGTTCTGTCTGATTGTGTCACAGTGAAATATGAAGTTCAGCCTCGTGAATAATAACTGCTCCGTCTGAACAGCAGGTCGCACAATTACTATTTTCTGTTTCACTGTTTAAAAGTTTATTAATTTTAACGTCAAATAAATGTTAACAGCACGTTAAAGTTCCAGCTGAGTGGATTTTATTGAACAGGACCAATTAATATCAGCAGCTGTCGTTAATGTCGTGAGCAGTTCAGGTGCAGGCAGGAGAGCAGGGAAAGATGGCCGCTGGGAGTTTGAAGTGGAACAGTAACTGAGACTCTGAATCCTGAGAATAAATATCGTGACATGAAGTCTCAGAGTGAACAACGCTCCACGACCTTTTCACTAATATTTAAATGTAAAAACAAACGTATGTAAATTTAATTGAAACACAAACCTTCACACTCCTTTAAAGAAAAGTGTTAAAAACCTGATAATTACATATTCACAGTATCTTCAAATATAACTACTCTGGTTTAATAACTTGTGTAATAAATTTGATTACTGAGGACACAGATGTCTCTGGGATACAGACGGCATTTATTTTGACAGACAAACATTTTAGAGTCTTGATTCGTCTTAAAAAGCCCTTTTCTAGAAAATTTAAATAAATGCATCAAAGATCAGTTGAATAGTGTTTCATTAAAGGAAGCAGCTGCTTCAGAACATGTTCCTCAGGTTCCATCAGCAGATCAGATCAGTGCAACACGTCTTAAAATAATAAGAACTGGTCTGAGGTCAGATCGTCAGTCACTTGTAAACGACTCACGAGTGTCAGCATGTTGAAGAAGGCGGCCCTGATGAAGAACAAATACGAACAGTTTTCTTCGTGTCAGCGTTGAGGCCAGTTCCTTCTGTTTAGTGTTTCATCTGAAGTACATCAAATAAATAAAGCCCCCCCCCCCCCCCCCCAACACAGGAAGTTATTACAATGAACTAACAAACACGTTAGAGTTGAAATGAAACTCTGAGGGCACGCTGCCTGTGAACGCAGCCTCATCACTGCACAGACTGCAGACGCCGTGAAACTAAACCACAGCGTCCCCGACGACACAGTCCAACCCAGAAACAACTAACTAAAGAAAAGAAACCAAAACCTGGAGACCATTTTCACTTTGCTGGTTCACCGAGCGTCTGACCGAAGACGAGATGAACGAGTGAAGACAAACGACATCCACTGGTTTGGAGCAACTTCTGCTTTTCTGTCAACAGATGTTGAATTCTGTCTTTTGCAACCAACCTTTTCCGCATTATCCCTCCTTCATCATCATCATCATCATCATATGATGGCTTGTTCATTACCCAACGGCTTTTAATGATTGACAGCTAGCAGGGTTTCCCCCCACAAGTGTACATGGCTTATTCTTCCTCTTCTGACAACAAACAGTCTGTCCTCCGAGTCCTCCGAGTCCTCCGAGTCCTCCTCTCGGTGTACATTTGTTCAAAACATTCAGTAGAAACAGGAGAGAATCTGTGAATCTCTGTGGCTTCGGTTTGTTCGGACTTGTCGGCACATGAAAGCCTCGTGCAGACTTCACTTGTGGAGAGAGACGAGTCTCCAACGAACACTGAGAAACGAGTGGAACTCTTAACTGCAACAACCTGACGGAAACGGAAAGTTCAGCAGTGTGTCTGCGTCATATTGGAGGATGAATGAATCCAGCTGCTGACGACGTGTCAGAGCAGATGTGGTGAACAGAATATTAATTTAGCATTACATTTATTTATTCCTGTTTAGTTTAGTTGGCATTAGGATCCTTCTGTACGCGACTTGTTCGACGGGTCCGAACCACTCGGGAGAAAAGAGGGTTGATCCTCTTCAATGACTCGAACAGCAACTAAAGATCAAATCTGCTGAGACGCTCCTGAAATCACAGATCTCTCCAGCCGAGATCACGTTTCATCAGCTCACCTGACCTGAGATCAGTTGTAGTGTGAAGTTTGAAGGTTTTACAGTCTGCAGTAGCTTCCAGTGTCCCGTTCAGGGAGAAGACACCGAACCGTCTGTGGACAGCCAGTCCTGGTTATTTTAGCAGCAGTGTTTATTATCCTATATATTATTGTATTATATTATACTTTGACTAAGTGTGGATTGGTAGCAGCTGTTGTTGTGGGGTACATTATGTACACACATTCAATTTAATTGTAGGAGCCTTTTTTGATATAATTTGAGCCAATGTTGATGTAAAACCTTTGACCTCTGACCTCCTGCTGCTGTCCGGCATCCCTCCTACTGACCTGCTGCAGGGTCATTTACCTTCATGAATGTGACATAATAATAATAATAATAATAATAATAATAATAATAATAATAATAATAATGACTTTAAACTTCCTCAGCTGCCTCTGAACACAGGAAAGTGTCATATTTATATTTACATGACGTGTTTTCTGGTAAAGGATCCTTTTAAAAGATGTAAGCAGTTACCTCCGGCTGCCACCAGACGTCTCCAAACTGCACAGATCCTCACATCAGAGGAAGTACACGGACCTTTCAGAATAAAAGCACCTGTTTTAAAAAAGTGTTAGTAGGTTTAAATCCGGCCAGGCGCTTTGTTATACCAAAACCGAACCATCCTACAGTCCACTTCCTGTCAGGGAGCACCGGGTTTCCTCCTGATTTGTGTTCGGGTTGATCGGCTTTGAAGAGGGATGATGGAGTCACTTCATCATCGTCACATCAGCTGAAGAGACAGATCTCCCTCTTCAGTCACTGCGGCATAAAACTTTAACGTAGTGAAGCAGCAGGATCCCAGGCTGAAGTCAAGTGGAGAATTCTGGGTAGAAAAGCTTTCTGCTGCACCGCGGGGGCCAAAAAGAGACGGAGGGTGTCCGGTCCGCTGTGATGAACCAGAGGATCAGGATCAATGCAGAGGATATATAGAACACGCTGCACTGGACTGACACAGCAGAAAGATCCCTGACAGTGTAACAGATGAACATACAGTCGATTCTGCAATGAACGGAGGACTGGAGGAAAGAAGGAGTGATGGAGGAGACAAACGGAGAGGAAGAAGAGGAGGAAGGAGGAAGAGGGAGGAGACAAACGGAGAGGAAGAAGAAGAGAAAGGAGGAAGAGGGAGGAGACAAACGGAGAGGAAGAAGAGGAGGAAGGAGGAAGAGGAAGAGGAATGATGGAGAAAACAAAAGATGGAAGTCTGCAGCCCAAATCCACAGAGGACTGCAGGTGAGTGTTTAGTAAAACGTGTGTGTGTGTGTGTGCGTGTGTGTGTGTGTGTGCGTGTGTGTGTGCGCGTGTGTGCGTGTGTGTGTGCGTGTGTGTGTGCGCGTGTGTGCGTGTGTGTGCGTGTGTGTGTGCGTGTGTGTGTGCGTGTGTGTATCAGCTGCAGTGGCACAGCAGCAGTCCGGCCACTAGGGGGAGCAGGTTGAGCAGCAGGAGCCACAGAGTGATGGCCAGACCTGGAGAACTGGAGCACGGGTCTGAAACAAACAATTTTAAAGATCGTGTTTATTTATATCATATTATACACAGTATACGTGAAATGAGGACGGGGACGCTGACCAATGGGGTTGCTCCTGGAGGCGTTGATGGGCGGGAGCTGGTGGGGGAGCGGACAGTCGTCACAGAAGTCGGTGCAGGCGGGGCAGACCAGGACGCCGTTGTAAACCCAGTCGTTGACTCGCACGCTGACGCTCAGCAGCTGACCTTTACGGACGCAGAGGAAGGAGCGATCCTGAACGTACGCCATCAGGCCCCGAGCGGAGCACGACACCTGGAGAAGACGTGTTTTAACAACCAGAGTCGGAGTCACGTCTCACAATGTAGAAGTCAAACTGTATCAACGGCACCTTGTAGCAGCCGGAGCCCCAGTCAGGGTACGTCATCTTCCTGGTGCACTGCTCCATCACAAAGGCTGACTTCTGGTACAGACACACAGAGTCCGGTCCGTACTGCTCCGCTCCATAATTCCTCCACCAGTCTGAAAACACACACACACACACACACACACACACACACACACACACACACACACACACACACACACAGTAAAGGGTTGCAGCTTCCTGACATCTGATTAGTTTCAGTCTTTTGATGAAAATGTTTTTAGTCATTTGATTTTTGTTCGTTTTAGTCAACAAACACTAAAGACATTTTGGTTTTGTTGTTGTCCTGCATTCACCATCTTTCTTGTGTATGTTACCATGGTAACAGGTGTCCGTGTGATACAACAGACTGACTCTCCTCAGTGAATCCAGTTCTCATCATTAACTCCGAACCGCTCTCTGTCCTGATCACCTAGCCTTAGCCTTAGCCTTAGCATTAGCACAGCTAGCCGTCCCGGCGGTGTTACCTGGCTGGTTCTCCGACACTCTGCAGTACGAGTTGCGGTGATATTCTCCGCTGAGGTGCCAGCTGAACTCCTGGCTGAAGGGACAGAAGTCAGCGATCTCCACGGCACCGCCGAAGAACGGCAGCTGATCAGAAGCCACGTCTGGGATCCTCTCAAAGTACTGACACACACACAGACACAGACACACACACACAGACAGACACACAGACACACAGACACACACACAGACACACACACACACACACACACACACACACAGACACAGACAGACAGACACACACACACACACACACAGAGACACACACAGACACAGAGACAGACACACACACAGACACAGACAGACAGACACACACACACACACACACAGAGACACACACAGACACAGAGACAGACACACACACAGACACAGACACAGAGACACACACAGACACAGACACAGACACACACACACACACACACACACACACACACACACACACACACAGTGACACAGAGACACACACAGACACAGACACAGACACACACACACACACACACACACACACACACACACACACACACACACACACACACACACAGAGACACACACAGACACAGAGACAGACACACACACAGACACAGACACAGAGACACACACAGACACAGACACAGACACACACACACACACACACACACACACACACACACACAGACACAGTGACACAGAGACACACACACACACACACACAGACACACACACACAGACAGACAGACAGACACACAGACACAGACAGACAGACAGACACACAGACACAGACAGACACAGAGACACACACAGACACACAGACACACAGACACACACACACACACAGAGACACACACACACAGAGACACAGACACAGAGACACACACACACACACACACACACACACACACACACACACACACACAGACACACACAGTAGTATAGTAGAACAGCATACACAGTACTTTAAAGTACTTTTCAAATGTGGGCATATTTACAATAAGTTACTGTAAACTGAGCATCTGAGGGCTGCTTGTTTCAAACAAACACGGTTCTTGGGCTTTAGGACATTCTGACGGAAATCTTTCACTTATTTTCTGACATTTTATAGATGAATCAGAAGATTAAATGATGAAAATAAATCATCTGTGTGCTGAGAAATGTACTTTAATTAAAATTAAAAACATTTGGCACCACAGACACTTCTACGGTGAGGAAACTGTTTGCAGTTCATGCTGGAGATGAATTACTGCGACACACTGAACTGAATATCAGAGGAAACCATCAGGAAGCTACTCGAGATCGTTACATTTGATTAAAAAACGAATGAGGTGTAGACAAGAAAACTGTGGCGGGGGAGATATTCTGTCAGGTGATGGATGTGTGTGTGTGTGTGTGTGTACCTGGTACTCCAGCGGCAGCTCCTGTGAGTATTTCTGCAGGTTGCAGACGGCCACAGCCAGCTGGTCCTGTCTGCAGGTCAGCTGCAGAGGAGAAGCTCGCACCGTGTCGCAGTACGGAGTCACAGCGTGTCGTCTGCAACCACAAACACGACTGGTGAGGTCAGCTGCTGCCATTCTACACTCAACAATTAATAGCTGGCTTTAGTTTAAAGGTTACAGAAAAGATGAAAATCCAATTCAGAAAATGCTGATCATAATCAGATGATAAAATTCCCATTTGGCCGACATGCATCAAAATCTGTTGCCTCTTTGTTTCTCCTGCTTTCTGTTCTGAACTGTTTCCTGTGCTGAACAGCAGGAACAACAGGAATATTTCTATTAGTCTTAACTGCTGGTTAACTGCAGGAACCCGGCTCTCAGTCTGAGCTGGGACACTGTAACAACAGACTCTATCAGCCGGCTGTGACTTTGTCAATGTAAAATATGATTTGGTCCCAGCAGAGACTTCTGATCTCTGTCATTATCAAAGTGTAGAAAACACTCAGGAGGCAGCTTCTCGTGTTCAGCTGATGACAGCTCAGATCAGCTGTTACTGACTAATGTTCATTCATTCATTCATTCAAACTGGACCAAAGATCCTCTGTAAGGGAAGAAGCTCCACTCTGTGTTTCTGTAGTTCCAACAACTCCAACAGAGTGAGACGTCACATTTCAGGATTTACATTCTCAGGTCAGGTAAACGTTCATATCAGATCAATAATTTAAGATGATCAACTCAACTTTGAATCAGGACCTTCAGTATTTGGATCAAGTAGCAGTTTCAGATTTATCAGCTTCAGCTGTTGTTTCAGTGTTTCAGAGACATATTTAGTCAACATTTAGGCAAATATAAGGATTATAATATAAGTATAGTATCACACAAAGAGCATCGTTGTGACCTCTGTCTCTGTCGGTCCATCCAGAACTTGCAGCTCTTCATGACGAAGTCGCAGCCGAGGCCGCGGCCCCAGTCCAGCCTCTGGGCCAGGCTGTAGTTGGCTCTGTACCAGCCGCTGTCCTCCATGATGGCCAGCGTCAGTCGAGAAAACACCCGGTTCTGGGTGTGGGAGCCGGTCATCGCCTCGTTCTGAGGGAGGAAGACAAAATGATGAAAAAATAAGGAGAAACCCAAATCGTTCACTGCTGAAGTCACACAGAGGCCGAGTGGTTACCTCCAGCAGCCTCTTCTCCCAGTGGTTCAGTTCGGTTCCCGTCCCTCCCTGGTTCTCCAGCTCCATTCCCTCCAAGATGGGACAGTTAAAATGTCTCCTCGCCTCCTCCTGGAGCCAAAGACGAGACTTACTGACAGCAACTACAGCAGGGCTGCAGCTAACAATTCATTTCATTAACGATTAATTAGCCAACTACGTTCTTGATCAATGGTTTAGTCTATGAATTGTCATAAAGAAGTACTTCTCACCACGACGCGGGGCGTCACCAGGACGTGGACCTGGTGTCGGACCATCTCCCCTCCTCTGATGTCCCACAGCCTGCTGACCCTCCTGATGACCGCCTCGCTCCACTGGTACAGACCCAGGCTACACACACACACACACACACACACACACACAGGTGTAAGACAACAGCTGAGACTGATGAAAACACCTCCATCAGTAGAACAACAGAGTCCTGTTAGACTCAACACTTTGCTGCTCTCAGTTTCTCTTTTTCTGACAGAAATAATACTCAAATTTATTCCAATGACTTCTTATTTGTCGTACTCCAGATATATATCATATATATATACATATCATATATATATATATATATATATATATATATATATATATATACATATACATATACATATACATATGTATATATATATATATATATATATTAAACTACCGTCAACACATTAAAAGCCTGCCTATGAAAAGGGAAAGCTACAAGACTTTTAATGTGAAAATTCTGGAGCTTAACATGCTCTGGGAAAAAAGCAAAGTGGAACTCTCTGCTTGTGTCAGGTGTTGGACTGATGAAATTAGTGCTGTGGACATTTTAAAATGTAGGAAATAAAAGCCTGTCTCTAATAAAAGCTGGTAGATAACAGCCACTATATGAGTGTTTACAGTAATCCAAAGTGCTCGTCAGATCCCACCACACTGACTGAGATGAGTTCTCTTCAGGTCGAGTCTGACGCAAACTGTATTCACCTCTCGTTGAAGGCGGGCAGGCCGCTGGCGAAGCGAGGAGTCAGAGGTTTGCCCTCATCGTCGTGGTAGAAGGCGAACAGACCTGCTGAAAACCCCTGGTGGACAGAGGAGAAACAGCTTCACATCCACGGTCTGAACGCGGTTAACGTCCGCCGGACGCCACGATCAGTAGATTCACTCTCTGGGTAACGTTTAACAACTCTGATCAACTTTGACACGCACATTTGCCCTGTTGACAAACAGTCCACAACGGAAGCTATCGTAGCTTATTAGCTGTGTGTCAGCACCCAGTTTTACTGAAGGTAGGAGACAGGAGGACACCATCCTGATACAGCTGTTAATAAACTGTGGATCTTATTGTCCCATTAGCAAGCGTGCTAACTAGCTTGTTAGCTTTGAGAGCTATATTTCCCCCCTTCAACTCTTTGTTGAATAAAATGATAATAAATAATTAAATATATTTAAATTTAAAATTTGAATTTAAAGATTATTAAATGTCATAAAGGGAGTAAATGGCCCAGCAGAGAGAAAAAAGAAAGAAGCTCAGACAGCTGTTGTCACTGACTAGTGCTAATATGTTAGCAGTTAGCTACAATAGTTCACCAACTAGCCCTGCGAGGAGTCACTGTGTCACCAAGCCTCTAGTTCCAGGTATCTGGTGAAGATGTTCAGATGAATTCGGCTGTGACCAGCCTATACTCATAAGTAGGTTAGAATAAGTGTTTAAGATAATACTTGTTAAGTTAAGTTAAGTTAATACTTGAATTAAGTTGCAAAGCATGAACTGTAAAAGTGAAAAACCAGCCGTCCCCTGAAGTCTAGTGAGGGTTATGGTTAGGTGTCGGCTTTATCCGAGATGGTTCCAGCCGAGCAGCTTGGTCAGATAGTTTCTTTACAACGAGAAAAGCACAATTTGACAGAAGATTAAAAGAAAAACGTTGCTGTACTGACCAGAGCGTGGATGATCTCGTGTTTGACGGTGGAGAGCATCCCTTCAAACTCCTGAGGCTGAGAGGAGATCATAGTAGGACACAGGTTGGCGTAGCCTGCTATAGGTCTGACGGGGAGGAATCACAGGGCACATTACATGATAACTTGCCCACCATAATGAAGGTCTCATGATACGTCACCTAATGAGTGGACATAAAGGACTGCTGAGAGGAAACTGTTTTATGTTGAAAACCGGAAATGGAAAAACAAAATGGGCAGGCCGCATGAGGTCAACAAATTCAGTTATTATTATTTTATTACTATTATTATTAAGTGTGACATGATCAAGACAATCAGCTACGATACATCACCAAACCTGAGCAACAGTTGAGGAAACTCTAAACACACGACTGCAGGTGTCGTCCTCCCACCTGTCAAGCTCCGCCTCCAGCTGGCAGTAAGCAGCGTAGGCCACTATGTTCTCCTGACCGCAGCGCTCGGTGGTGATGCCGCTGACGTAGAGCACGAAGTCGGACCCTTCCACTCCGGGGCCATCTGGGGGCCCCAAGGGGCCGCAAGACTTCCCTGATTCACTGCACACCTTGCATTGCTAGGAGAGAAACAATACGCAGGACTCTTTATGTAATAATCTGTGAGGGTATCATGATAAGCGATCGATGGACATAATGTATTCAGTCATTTTTATACAGATGATGCACACTCATATCTTCCTGTCAACCTGCCTGATTCTTGTGGTTTGGTTTCCCTAAATGACAGCTTTCGTTACATTCTCCACAAACTCTGCATGTGTCCATCCTTCCTGATGAAAAGTTTTACCTTTACCTACCCTAGATTTTGTCTCTCGTGTCCAGCAGTAAGAACAGATAGCAGGAGGAGAGGTTGCAGTTCTATTATTAGCTCCTGCCAGCGTCAACAATAACCATAATGAAATTAGCATCCTGACAAAAACCTTCCTTTAAGAAATTAAATCACTCTATTGCCACCGAACACCCTGAAAAATGGTTTAGCATCAAAATCCTTCACTGGTTCAACACACAGTTCACCAGCAGAAGATCTCTGGCAGTCCCTCTTTTCCTGTGGTGTCCCACAGAGATCAATCTTAGGTCCACTTTTGTTCTCTTTGTATTTGCAATACTTGGCTCGATTGTTTTGTGGCCAGACATTTCTATTGTCTTTAACTGTGTAGCACTTTACTCTAGAAAAGTTTCTATATAAATGAAGTTCACTTACTTTCTCAATAAAACAGAATTGCACAGAATCAACTCAAAGCAAAGAATATTTAGCCGAACAATACAATACAAACAACACAATGTGTGTCTGTCCATCACTTTGGTCCAGACTTGAAATATCTCAACAGCTATTGGCTGCCATGAAGTTGCCCTGTTAGCTTGCTCAAAGCTAAACGTCAGCAAGCTGGCATTATGGCTGTAATACAGTTCCCACAGGTATTAGCATGCTTTAGACTCTTAGTCTTGTTACCACGTTATCCATTATCTTCCTGACCTGCAGGTGGTGCTGTGGCACAGTGACGGGGCCACAGCGGGTGACGTCTGCACAGGCGTCCTGGCAGTAGCGATGAGGGTCATCTCTCTTCCTCAGGTACTGGTTGGTTGCACATTGTCTGAGACGACAGAGACAACAAGCACAGAGATCAGATACACAGTTTCAGCTCTGCCCTCCCTGATTTCATCACAAGAAACAAACAGATATTAAAAGCTAAAGTCTTGCACTGTAGAGGGGGACTCTAACCCAGCAACATTTTATTACAATAATTTATGTTAAGATGTTTATGTTTCATTCACAAATATGTTACCAAAGAGTAAAAAGAAGAACTTCACACTGCGGAGCTCAGCAGATGAAAACACATTAAGTGTTGACAGTAGTCGTATTAGGGGATCCGAAAAGGTTTTTAAATATGCTTACAGCTGCAACGACATTTCATCAGCGCCGTATGTAGCTAAACATAAATCACTCGTAGGTGACACCTAAGTTCTGCTCATGAGTGGTTCTTGCATTGTGTAGTGATGGGACAGACCACACACCTGCTGAGCAGCACAGGCCCCACCCTGCGCCTCACACTGAAGGCCCTCTGCAGGTAATCGATGGCCTGAGGAAACAGCTTCTCCTGAGGGACACACACACACACACACAGTTTGACACACCTCTGACCTCAGCCAGCACCACTGATGGTGATGGTTACCACCTGATGACAGGATGTACTGATGTTCTACATCACTGCAGCAAGGTGAGAGTTTCAACTACTGCAAGTCAGCAAAAACAAGCCCACAGTGAGATTCAACATGGCTGAATGTTGAAACCACTGAAGACGTGCTTCAAGCTGCAGTTCCCCTGATGGCCACCAGGACCACTTCAATCATCCAGAAATCATTAGAGAAACCCTTCAAACGAGTTGCCTCTCAGCAGCCAGTTTCACTACAAGTTTAGTTTCATTCCTTTGAATATTTACGATATTTTAAGTGGAGTTTTGACCACTAGTAGTGTTATAGAAATATGTTTCTATCAGTGAGTCCCCGTTTTGTTTACACTGTCCACGAGGATTCACACCTTTACACATGTGGGCCGTGCGGTTCACATTCTGACACCAATTTCACGCTATTCTGCTGTGACGGAGGTTTGCATTTAATTTCTCTAACTATTACAGAAGGTGCTGTACACTTTAAGGTCTCAGGTGTTCCTCACCTTTACCAATCTCCTCTTGTCTGCAGGAAGCCTGTGGAGAGAGAGAACATCACTTATACTCACGGACTGTCGCCACAGAGTGGAGACAACTGGTGCCCAACTCCTACAGAAACTATAAACTAATAATAATAATAATAATAATAACTCTCAGGCTTTAAAGTTGTCTTTATGAGGGTTGTGGAACAGTCAAACGGTGATGATGGCCCCGTCTACTTTTAAGAGCTTATATGTATGCTTATATACACATATATACATACACACACACACACACACACACACACATACAAACATACATATACACATATATATAGGACTCACTGGTCAACGCTGTAGTCGTAGATGATCTTTATCTTCAGCTGGAGGTCGTCAGGGGAGCTTCTCTTAGTCAAGCGCTCAGGCTTCAAGTACACATGATGGACGACCTAAAGGAGGACCAGACAAATGATAAGAAACTAAAGACCTTCACTCAAACTGGTTGTGTCTTACATTCACCAAGACCTCCAGGTGAAGGTTGGACAATATGGGTAAAATCTGTAAATGTGGTTTTACATATCTATAGCAGGTAAAACAGTCCTGCAGTGAATCCTCCTTCAGGAAGGTTATAATGTTCAGTTTATAAAGACGTATATTTGTACAGATTGTGCTCTTATTCTGAAGAAATCTAGCCGGAAGTGTTATTTTAGCTGTTGCTAGGGGAACACAGGCTAAAGGTGAACAGCTCAAAGTGATGAATGAACAGTGAACTCTTAACTGTTCACTTTGAATGTGCACGACAGATCCTGCACATTAAACACAGTAAACTGTATTAGTAACTAGGTAGCCTCATCTTAGCCTGTTAGCTTGCTAGCTAACTGTACAGCAAATCTCATTTATGATGCTAGCTACCTGAACATACTCAAGTGTTCTTATAAATAATGTGGCACAATGTGGCGGATGTGTCGTGGCTCTGGTGGGTACATTTCAACGTAACACGTAAAGTAGTGCTCTTATCGCACAATATAAACAGATACGTTAATTAGCCAACACGGCTAGCGTGCTAGCTAGCTTATCCCCTCCGCTGCCACAGTGCCGTAGCTGGCTTAGCTTAGCTGATACCGACACACCGCGGCTCACCTCGCCGGGAGAGGGGGCTCGGTGTTTGCACGTCCCATGGCAGCTCACTAACACAGCTAGGACGGAGAAGGTGAGGGCAGGGCCGAGGAACCAGAACACGGACGGCTTGCCATCCCCCCTCAGCCTCGGCTCCATCCTCCGACTAAACCGACAAGCGGAGCTCGGCAGCCCGAAGTCAACAGAACCTCCGCCGGTCCGGTCCCCTCGGTGCTCGTTTCATTCATCGCTCGCAGGGTGAATCAGAACATGTTCGCATCCCGCAAAAAAACGTCCGACGTTTTAATGTGAAGAGAAGAGATAGCAGTGGTGGCAGTAACACCGGCCGGCAGGAGGTAAGTCTGCGCCTGACAGCTGCTGCGGGTCCTGGTTTGTTGCTGGGTGTCAGCTGAGAGGACGGGACCGGCGCCCAAAGATCGTCTGGTGAGTAGATGAGTCACTCCAGGGAGGATGTCCTGTACGGCTGTCAGCAGGCTCAGATCCCCAAAGATCGTCTGTTAACAGGAGGAATCACTCAGTCTTTGTGCCCCTTGTCATGGCTGGATCGACCCGCCAGGAGGCAAATGACCCCTGTTGGTAGTAATGGTAGTTGGTTGAACACACATTTATTCAGGAGCAAGCTGCTCTCAGATCAGTTAGCCAAGTGATTTATTATGGAAAGCATGATAACCAATTTAATCCTGATTCATTGTTGGCTAGATGACATAAATGAAGAAAATAACACTGATAGACCTGTTCTTTTACTGAAGAGCCTCTGACTTGTTGTTACTTATCAGCTGACATATAAACACAGATATAGCTGCAATAAGATGATACCGGCAGGTGTATCAGTCTCGCTCTACTTGTAGTATTTGTTGTAGTTCTAGTAATAATAGCAGTAGTAGTGTCAGCACAAACTGTAGCTTTAAGCACTAAACCCATTTAAACATGTAGATTAATGTCACTACAACTTTTGTAAACAGTGTAAACGATTGTACAGACTTACAGTGTGTCTGATGTTCCCACACTCAGACAGACACCAAAGTGGATTAACTTCAGTCTCTGATGACTAAGTGACTGATGAAAGGCTGCTCTGTCTCTGATGACCTCCGTCCTTCGTGACTCGGTGAATATCCTGTTCAGAGTCGAGTTAAATCGTCTTCTGCTGAAAGTTGACTGACGGAATATGAATCGAAAGTATTTACATTCAAGTCGAACACTGATTTTCCACCTCAAGGTGTTTCCAGGTGTTTCCAGGTGTTGGGGACTTCTACTGTATATGTTTTAAGTAGCATAAAGCCGTTAGTGTCTCCATCGGATCAAGAGTCTGGTGGAACCTTCAGCGAGCAGATATATTGAGGCAGTATGAAGAGGTCCTTTAGTCGGTGACGCTGCAGCTCTTTGAAACACACTTTCAGCTGGAATCTTTTAAGTGTTAGTTTGTGATGTGTGTGTGTGTGTGTGTGTGTGTGTGTGTGTGTGTGTGGCCCTATTAGTCAATGATATCTGTGTTCTGCATCAGAGTCTTGAACGTTGAAGCCGAGGGTTTGAATGGTGAGCAGATAATAAACAACATGTTTTGGTGCAGCAGCTGGACGTCTTCTTTCATCATAATAACTGGGCGTCCCCCCCCAGCTCTGTCTGTGTTGTGGTTCCTGACTTTTTAAGACTCAAATGAGAAAATCTGCCTCGTGTAGTAAACCCGCGCATATTAAAAAGTACTGGTAACCACCAGGACCCACGACCCATTTTTATTCCCGACCCAAAACCTAAAATACATTGTTGGAAAGTTTTGGTGGTTTTCAACTTCTCTTTCATTTGTTTCCTCTCTGACGTTGGAAAGTCAACTTTTCATTATTGTTAAGGGAAAAAATGTAAGCTTGTCAAAGGCCAGCAACTGATCCTGAACGTGGGATTGTTGTGTAAACTAAAGTTTCTCATGTTTCATATGTTGAAGGATTCATTTGACATTTTGGAAAATAATACACTTATTTGCTTTCCTGCAGAGATTCTTTCTTGATGAGAGGATCCACTCCACGCTATAACTAGGAGATGGTTAGCTTAGCCTAGCATAAAGACTGGAAACAGGGGGAAACTGCTAGCTCTTCTGCCATATTTTGACCAACATTTATGTGCAAATTGAAAACAGGATGAAACACACTTCCAGACAGAATCAAGAATCTGTTACAGAAAACAAACTTTATTAAAAAACGAACAACAGAGTTTCAGATGCTGTGTTTTCCATCCGATAGTGGTTTCGTTATTTGTGTTTCATGCTGGATGGAGAAGTATTTTTACTCACTAATCCTTCAGTCATGTACATATAAAAGTACACTGGAAGATGTTACAACAGTAACACTGCATATAAACATGTGCATGTTTGTGTGTGTGATGGATCCAGTTGTTCCCTGTGTAGAGTCAGAACAGGTAAACATGTTTTTAACCGTCCACAGCAAAGAGCTCTGTGCTGTTTCTTCATACAAGTAGATTATAGTCATGATAATCACAGTTATTAAAGAATAATACCACGACAACACAATGGAGACCAGCTCCTACAAAACAAAACATTTTCAGACAGCAAAACAGTTTGAGAATCTCTGCCAGCAGAACTATGATGTCATGAAGACGACTTCAGGTCCCCGTCACGTCTCGGACCACTCACCTTCTGTTGGGGACTAAAGCGAGTCCATCATTCAAGGCACAAAGTCAGTCTTTGGTTGTTTCAGTCCTCTCTGGTCTTCAGGAGAAGAATCCAGGATGAGTGCTGCGTTCACGCTGCCAGGTCTCTACACACTTTAACTTTCCAGCCAGCAGCGGCGGTCAAAACATCTCATCATCTGTTGGATGGACTGTGGTTCAGACCTTCATCAGAATCAGAATCAGAACGTCCCCCTCAGGATGAACTGTAGTCACTCTGGTGATCCTCTGACTCTTCATCAGCGCCATCATCAGGTCAACATGTTCATGTGTCCAATACTTTGCTTCATGACCAAATACCTGCAGAACTGATGACGTTCATCAGCCTCAGCTGGACCCTGTGCTAATTAGAAAACGTTAGCATGCTAACATGGCGGCAGAGGTAAAGTCAGGGGATCACCAAAGTCAGCAGGATTCATGAAACATGTCCAATAACTGTGGAAATATTTCAGTCTGGACCGACTGACCAACATCACCAGCAGAGATGCTAACAGAGAGGGCAGGGTTTGTTTGTACATACTCATAGTATCAGTCAGAATATCTGCCTCTACAGTTCAGTTTTTATCTTCACCATCAGTCGCTGCAGGCCTGTTACACATCACACAGGGAGTGACGCAGCCGGCAGGATGAAGGAGGGCTCATAGCCTGGACCACAAGGTCCACCGCTCACACCACAGAGCCAGTGTGAACCAGGGAATCATGGGAAACCTGTACCACCTCTCTATGAGTCTGGCTGAGGAAGCTGGACGGAGGAAGAGGAGGAGGGTGAGGAAGCAGCAGTGGAGAAGGAGGGAATCTTGACATTGTCTGGTGTCTCTGAGTCCTTTTCTCTATGTCCGTCTTCCTCTCCGTCAGCTTCTGGCCTCGGTTCCTCCTCCTCTCCCTCCTCCTCCTCCTGCTGCAGGACGTTGAAGCGCTCCACCACGCAGTGAGCCGTCAGTCTGGCTTCAGGGTCGTGATCCCAACACTCAGTGATGGTGGAGCAGAAGACACTCATTCCCTGGAGGACAGAAGACTGGAGTTAGACAGCGGGACGTCAGAGGACACAAACAGTGTGTGTGTGTTCTTCAGTCTGACTGTATCTGACCTGGTGCTGCATCCACGCTGAGGGGATGTCCGGCCGTCCTCGGTCCCTCAGCACCAGGTCTCTCATGCTGTCCACACAAGGCTGCTCACAAACCTTAGAGCCAAACGCCGGCTCGTAGTTCTTCACTTCTGCAACACACACATTACATTCACATATGTGTCAATATGGCTGCAGAGACTCATGTGAGATTAACAGCTTTATAGTGACTTTCAGCTCAGTGACTTCTTTATAGACCTGGTCCTCTCTTGAGAAGATTCTGTTCTCCTGAAGATATAAAGATATAATGGAGAAGCTCCTACCTCCGATGACTTGGCAGCGGGAGGACATCTCCCAGAGGACCAGAGCCATGGAGTAAACATCCATCTGTTTAAAGGCCTCAAGGTCCTCCAGGTTCACTCTGGACTCAAGTACCTCAGGAGCCATGTAGCGAGCTGTCCCCACCTGGACAGGATGATGCAGAGGAGTCCAATCAAATGATGACCAAATCACTTTGGGATAAACTTTGATTTGTGACGCTACTTAACAACCGAACCTGGACAGTTTACCTGTCCACTGTTGGCGTAGTCGTCAACAGTAAGGGAGAGGTCCAGTCTTAACGCCAGGCCAAAGTCACACAGAGCGCACTCCTTCCTGCTCTTCACCACAATGTTACTGCTCTTTAGGTCCCGATGGGCAACTGGCACCTACAGCAACACAGGCAACCAGCAACAAGCACGTCAGAAAGCAAAGCATGCAACATCAGCTGCTCAAATCTGCAAAGGCAAAGTGAGTGTGTCTCGGTGATGTTGGGGGGGTCATAAAGACAGTTTGACATCATCAAGTTTGCTTGTATTTCTCAGAACCATATCCACACACGTCCACTGTGGTCAAATTAAAAAGAAAGGCTGAAAGACACCAGGCTGGTCTGGGTACATGCCGGCCTACAACCACAGCGCAAACTAGCTAGTGAGCGAGGAAGATCAACTAGCTGCCACTCAACATGAGACTCTCCTCTTTGTATGATCCAAATAAAGCAGGTGACAGTCACGGTCAGCAAGTGCTGAGAGGTCGGAGGCTGTGCTCTCTGGACTGAAATAAACAAGATGATATCAAACTGTCTTTATGAACCTCTGCCATTAAAAATAGAACAATGAAACTCAACATGGCTTCCACATCCATAGTGATGCTACAGTAGTTTAGTCAGAATAAAAGGACACATGGAAGGTAAGATGTGACTGACTTACCTTTGGTACCCCACTGGGTGTTGTGTCACTATGGAGATGAGCTAACCCCCTAGCAATGCTGCCTGCCATGGGAACAAGTTCCTCCCAGCTCAGGATGTTTGCTGCGAGGAAGTCCTGCAGGTTCCCGAGGCTGTGATAGGCCAAAACCAGCCAGTACTTCCTGAGGGCGTGACCAGGTAGGCCCCTCTCCTCAGCTGCAAAGAATCGAACCACGTTGTCGTGCTCCAGTTTGGGGTCAGAGAAGATGGAGCACTCGTTTCTCCACGAGGCGTACTCTACAGCTGGAAACACCTTCACCGCCACAGTTTCATAACTGTTAACTCCACCCCTCTCGCCCTGCAGCAGGCGTGCCCTCCACACTTCAGCGAAGCGCCCCTTCCCCACCAGGACCTCCAGCTTGATGGGCAGTGGCTCAGCCAGTTGGCCATGCCAGTCTGTCATGTCACTGATGATGTCACCTGTCACACCTCCTCCTCCACCCTCTCCCCGAGCCCCCAGACCCCCACATGGCGGGTCGAAAGCCCGGTAGAGCTCTGGGGTGCGTTTGGTGGGCCAGTCGGGACGTGCAGGAGGGCCCGGTTTGTCAGGACGGTGTGTGCGGTAAAAGTAGAAGGCGGCGGTGGCAGCTACGGCCACCAGGAGGGGAGGCACCAGACTAACCACCACCACCGGGATCACATCTTTACTCTGCAGCTTAGAGAATCCTGCAGGAACAGAGAACATACTGAAATCTATTCATCCATCCATCCTTCCGTAAATTAAATGATCTCACTTATATAGCGCTTTTCAACCTTCACGGTTCCCAAAGCGCTTTGCAGCTGAGTCTCATTCACCCATTCACTCACATTCACACGCCGATGGCGAGCTGCCATGCAAGGTGCTGGTCTCCATCTGTCCATCCATCCATCCGTTCATCCATCTGTCCATCCATCCATCCATCCATCCGTTCATCCATCCGTCCATCCATCCATCAGTCCATCCATCCATCTGTCATCCATCCGTCCATCCATCCATCCGTCCAGCCGTCCATCTATCCATCAGTCCATCCATCCATCTGTCCATCCATCCATCCATCCGTCCAGCCGTCCATCTATCCATCAGTCCATCCATCCATCCATCCATCAGTCCATCCATCCATCTGTCATCCATCCGTCCATCCATCCATCCGTCCAGCCGTCCATCTATCCATCAGTCCATCCATCCATCTGTCCATCCATCCATCCATCCGTCCAGCCGTCCATCTATCCATCAGTCCATCCATCCATCCATCCATCCGTCCATCCATCCATCCGTTCATCCATCATCTGTCATCCATCCATCCATCCATCCAGCCGTCCATCTATCCATCAGTCCATCCATCCATCCATCCATCCATCCATCCGTCCATCTTTCCATCAGTCCATCCATCCATCCATCCATCCATCCATCCACCTATCCATCCGTCCATCTATCCATCAGTCCATCCATCCATCCATCCGTCCATCTTTCCATCAGTCCATCCATCCATCCATCCACCTATCCATCCGTCCATCTATCCATCAGTCCATCCGTCCATCCATCCGTCCATCCATCCGTCCATCTATCCGTCCATCCATCTGTCATCCGTTAATCCATCCATCCATCCATCCATCCATCTATCCGTCCATCCATCCATCTATCCGTCCATCCATCCATCTATCCGTCCATCCATCCATCCGTCCATCCATCCATCCATCCATCCATCCATCCATGCACCCCTCTCCTCACCGTTGGCTCCCTTGTCGAAGATGAGCTTGTCGTTACACTCGTGTTCCCCCTGACAGCCACAGACCATCATGGCTTCGTCCTCTGCCGGCTGAGGGACCATGTGACACTCTCTGGAGGTGAAGTTCAGCAGCAGGCCGGGGTCGACGCCCTCTAGAGGCAGAGTGGGGTTGTGACACATCGTGTGCACCGCCATGGTGTCGTTGGTCTTCCTCCTGGAAAATGAGGATAAGATAAAGAGAGGGTGTGCTGGTCTGACTGTTACTGTGGCTGTAAGAGGGCTGGTATTTCTACACCGTGAGGGGAAAATAGTTTTTACAGGGTGCGTTAACATGAACATTAGTATCCTGGTTTTGGTTATATTCAGGATATGGCGTTTACATGGTTTTTCATCTCCCTGTTTACATGATGGTGACAGAATCCTGGTTTCTGATCATTTGCGTGCAGGTGTGATTGATTCCTCATCATCTGAGCCAGTTTAACGATCACAAGCCTGAATCATGTGTTTCCACGACACAGTATCCTGGTTTCTATCGGGGTACTCCAGGTAGCTTATTGATATATCTTACATGCACATCACACAACCAGGACACTCAAGTGCATGTGCACACCCATAGACTGATCTGATACCTGATCTGAGAACACCCTCAGCTCTTTCAGTGTGTTTCCTGTTTCCTGTTTTATCAAACAGATTTTCTCCACGACAGATGACGACTGAGATAATAACTGTGTTCCAGCGATGAAGGCAGCAGAAGAAGACTCTCTCTCTCTCATCAGAGTGACAGCAGTCAGCTCAGACTGATGTGGAACAGTTTCAGGTCCAACAGTCAGACTGTGACTTGAGTCAGTTCTGAGAACACAGCCTCAGTGCAGAGAGAGAGTCTATGATCCCCGTCAACTCCCCAAACCAGCCTTTTCCTCTTCTTCTCCGTCAGTTTGCTCTTATCACTGGTTTCCTGCAGCTATCTGGGAGAGTCGGGCAGGCTGACGTGAACAGGAAATGAGAGGGGAGCAGCGAGGGGGATCCCGCCACTGCTGTCCAAACAAAAGCACGAATCAGCAGAAACTTTCCGGTGGTAGAGACGGTAGACGGCAGTCTGTGGACGGTTTGAGGCTCCAGAGGTCGTCACACTCTCTGAAAACAACTGTGAACCTTTGAAATCTAATATGAAAAAGGCACAACTGCAGTCACATGTTTTTTGCTGCAACAGTAGCGAGTTGAGAGAAATCACTTCAGGATGTTTGATGATGCTGATCAACAACATATTGAGGCAGCTTAGCTGTACCGTGGTGGACTCTGCTGGCTCAGGGGATCGTGCTGAAGGAAAACAATGAGTGTGTGAGAGTGCATGTTGATATTTCAGCATTTCTGTTGGACACCAGGCTTCAGGACAGATTGTTCTTATTCAAAGGCCCTTTACAAGAACAATAGCAAGACAGACACTGCATCACTGCGACAAAATACAAAATACTATACTACAAAATACTATACTACAAATACTACAGTACACGAGGAGCACTTCACACACTGAAGACATGTTTCACTCACCTGCACATTGTGTTGTTTATATTCTCTTAGGTTTCTTTAGGTTAGACTGGCTTCGTCTAAACTCACTCATTAAAGGAATCACATGTTCAGATTGATGCCACTCTCACGTCTGAAGGTAAATATGAAGCTACGGCCAGCAGCTGGTTAGCTTAGCTTAGCATAAAGACTGGGAGCAGTGGGAAACAGCTAGCCTGATATAGAACCTATAAGATCCCACTGAGTAACACGTTATGTCGCGTTTCTTTGACGTGTACGTTGTTTCACTGAAGGTCGTGTGGCTGTTTCTCGGCTCAGCAGTGACTTTCTTTAGATCTTGTATTATTATGGGATGCACATCGCAGCACTGTCACTTTTTCATAAAGTCGAGTTGGAACGATTCAAACAAACACAAAATTTGTTCAAATTACTTTGAACGAAATATAAAGTGTAACTTCACCATCCACCAAAACACGTCCACTCTGCCTCTCAGACGCTTCCCTGTCGTGATGATCTGATCAGCTCGGCTTCGCTCTCTGGAGTCCTCCGTGTTTATTGATTAGCTTAGTTTACAGGTCAAGCTGACAGTGAGATTTAAGAGCGCCCCCTGCTGGACCACAAGGCAGACTACAGTCTGTTGCGCTGATCGACTGTTAGAGCAGTTTGAATATTTATAAATTTTTTGGTTTTGACTTTCTAATAAAAGCAGCAGCTGTTGATGATGATTGATTAATAGAACAGAAGGTTACGGTAGCTCCGCTCTGACTGCATCACCTCTACATTAACATTACATTAAGAGGGCCACTCACCATATGGCGATGCAGATCTCCTCCATGACGGTGCAGAAGGAGGACAGGGTGCAGTTACTGAAGCAGACGCTGTCTCTGCACACCGGACTGGACACCTCACACCACTTACACAGGTTGAAGCTCAGGTGGCTGAAAGACTGGACCACAGCTGGAGGCCCTGTGGGGGGGGGGTGAGACAGAGGTGCACTTCACACCAGGACCAGAACCACAGCATCAGCAAACTGATATCTGATAACATTTGACAGCGCCCTCTAGTGGCGAGTAGAGTGATATTGTTATCGACCCGCCCTCTTCTTTGTTCCTTTTCCTGTTTGTGCTTTAGCTTCCTGTTTATATTCCTGATTACAGTAAACACAAGTAGAAGTCTTGGTGCTGACAGTCTGATGGAGAAACACGTCCACATTTATCAGGAGGTCATGTGACCTGTTACGTTCACTGTTAACGCACTTATAACCAGCTAAACATACTTCCTGTATGTCGAAGCAGCTCGATGTTTAACGATGATGATGATGAAGGTTATTAACTTTTTAACATTATTTATTTTCTTCACAAACGATCTAAACTAGATGATTCCTGTTTATCTTTTCACTATGTACTATAATATATACAGTATATCTTACTGATAACACAATGTGGAATAAATATCTTGTTACTGTAATGAACGAGATCTTCCCACTTCCTGTGCAGACACACTTCACCTCTGCGTGTTTTTAGGATTTAAACGTCATCAATGTTTTTATTTAAGAACATCAATCAAAGATAAAGCAGTAAAGATGCAACACTATCATCTATCAAGTTGTGTTAATGTGTGGACGACAGCAGAGATTCATATATAACTACATTTGTTAGACGACCATTAATATGGAAGACACAGTAACCAGCTCCATCATGAGGTA
>NC_092190.1:24393509-24406009 GCF_043641665.1 Enoplosus armatus | reverse complement strand
AACCAGGTCCTCCAGAGACCGAAGCCTGTACACACCCAGTTAGCTCCAGTCGATGCTACGCTAACAGGCGCTTTTACTGGAACATTTCTACCATGATATCGTAATCCATCCCCATCTGGCGGCCATATTGGTGGTCCTCCCATCCATGAACAGCTGGTTTTGCAGCAGAAGTGAGCAGACGTGATTTATTTCTGTTTTCTGAAAATGATCATTAACAAACGAACTAATGTCTGTTTTGACTTTTAGCTTAGCGCCACCATGAGGCTGAAATTGGTGGCTTTCAGTGATAACAGTGGTAAACATTATACCTGCTTAGTATCAATATGTTAGCATTGTCATGGTGAGCATGTTAGCATTTAGCTCAAAGCACCACTATCCTGATGTAAGGCGCTGTATTGCTAACCTGTGCTAATCTGAGCTGCTAGCATAGCTACAAACAGTCTCAGTCTTGTCATGTAATAATTAATTAATAATTAATAAATCATGTAATAATTCAAATCACCAGCTGATTGTGTGTCAGGGCTGGAAGAAGTATTCACTCAATAAGTACTGTCAGTATCACAGTAACAGTGTATAAGTACTGTCAGTATCACAGTAACAGTATATAAGTACTCACAGTAACAGTGTATAAGTACTGTCAGTATTGCAGTAACAGTGTATAAGTACTGTCAGTATCACAGTAAAATGTTTCTGTTCTCTCTGATGTTCCTGGATTCATATTTCTGCTGCATTCATGTGTCTGTAGATGTTTCAGGTTGAGCTCATTTGAAGTACTGTGTATACTGTTGGGTACTTTCATGTACAGCGAGGCATCATATTGTATAAGATCAGTGTTTGTGGCGTCCGAGGAGGCTTTAAATAGTTTGTTTAGCTGAAGAAGAAGGAGGAACTCTTCATCCTTCAGTTCAACACAAACATCTGGAGATACGTGGTTTTCACCGGACAGGAAGTAACCAGTAACTAAAGCAGTAAAAGTACAACATCTCCTCTGAGATGTGATGCAGTAGAAGAATAAAGTAGCATAAAATGGAAATAATGAAGTGTCAAGATGAACTTCAGCACAGTACTTATTAGTAACTGATCAATCATCCAATATGTCACTAAAAATCAAAGATTAGAGAAAACTGAAAACAGATTTATAAACAACTTTGTTTATTCTTCTTTCTCTCATGAATCAGATTTATCTGGTGACCCTTTGGAGGGGCCGGACCCTCAGGTTGGGAACCACTGGACTACAGCTAACTGTATATAAACTAGTTCAAACCTTTACTTGCCCTGGACTACTTTTACTTCGTTATACTAATACTTTAGGATCTGAAAACTTCTCCAAAACAAAACGCCCCCCCCCCATCCATCGCCTCTGCTCGGCCCTCCGAACCTCCACAAACAGCTCCGAGGAAAAGAGAGAAAAGCCCGGAGAGCGAGCAGCACTCACCCACAGTGAGGAGGACCAGGGTCCCGGTCCAAAAGGTCCAGCACCGAGCCATCATCTGCGGGCGAAGTCAGCCGGAAAAACTCACAGGCGCTCGGTCAGTTGGTCGGTCCGTCGGTCTTCGGTCCCGGTATCAGCGGAGAGACACTCATGTATGCAGAGAGAGAGGAGTCCAGATGTTTTTCATCCAGATGTGGTTTAGCTCCGCCCCCCGCTGCTGCCTCTGTTATCATGACATCAGGAAGAACTTCAGCAAAAGGACTCACTGTACAGAATGTGTAACATTTATTATATCTTTATTATTTTAACTTCATTCCTGACTCATCATCTTATTTTACATTCATTATTGTTTTTGTTTCTTTCAGGAGCAAAGACAGTGTTTTAGGATATTTATCTGTAATGAATGAGTGCAGAGAGATTTATTCAGGATGTGTTAGTTCATCAGTTCAGTTGGTGTGTTTATTATCACTATTAGCTGCACAGAGAGTCTGTGAGCACTAACAGGATTATTCCAGCTCATGAGTCAGATTACAGTGGAACCGCAGCCACTCACTCTCATATCAGACAAAAGCATTTACACACATAGTGAATATTAGACACAGCAATTTATAGGTTCACTGGAGGCTGCTGGGAGTCCACAACGCTGACCTCAACTGACAGCAGGGACTTTACCATCTGTTTCACACTGACATGAAGTAGTACTCCATCTGACAGCTACAGTTACTGCAAAGTTACTTTGATGACCTCATAAATATAATGTTAAATTGTAAAGTGAGTAACAGGCTCATTACTGAGTGCAGACATTGATTTGTATACAGAATGATTAAATATCAATGAGACGGGGGAAGTATTCAGATCCTTTACTGCAGTAAAAGTACTAATACCACACTATAAAAAAACTAAGTACTCAATGATGAGAAATGTCCCTCTTAATATGTATGTGTATCTACTGATATAGTATTACATATTCTATCATTTGATGATTATTCCTCATTAATGTGAAGCAGGATGTTACTGTTGGAGTTGGTTGAGGTGGAGCTCATTCTGAACTATCAACTAATGATTATTAGTTCATTGTGGATGAATCAGCTGATCATTTTCTTGATCAGTCGATTGATTCTATATTATTATTATTATCACAACGATTGACAGTTCAAACCTCTACATGATTGAGATTACGGTCGTTTAAGACAAGAAAAGCAGCAAATCTTCACATCTGAGAAAAGTAATTTGAGAAGCTGAAACCCTGAAATATTTAATTAATCAGTTATGAATTTTTTTTTCTGATAATTGATGAATCAACTTATTGATTGACTAATCGTTCGAGCTCATTGTTTATATAATGTTTTTACTAAGTACTCAAGTCAGTAAATGACCTCAAATGTGTACTGAAGTACTTGAGTAAAAGTACTCTACCTCCCCCCTGAAGGTCAGATGATGTGACTGACTCACAGTTTGATTTCAGGTCCGCTCTGCTGCCGCCTGGTGGTCACGTGATGTAACTTCAGTCAAACTGAAGGGAAGCCCTTCAAAATAAAAGCACTGAAGTGTTTTGTTTCAAGTTTCAAACTAAGTTTTGAATATTTGTGACTTTGAAAGTACACACTGCAGAACATGGCTGCCTTTTCTGAAACCACTAAATAAAATCTAAATGTTAGTGTGATGTTACAGAACTGCAAGGAAAACTCTAAAACTGACATTTTCATTTTAAAAGTTACAGAAAAACTTTAAAATCACTAAATATATTACAAAGATTAAATATTTGCCCTTTAAATGTTGTTTTTCTGTAACAAAAAATATATTTAGTCGGTTTAGTTCAAAGAATCTAGAGGTTTTCTTTTGTTTGTTTTGTTTTCCGGTCAGTTGGTGGCGGTAACGCACCTTTAAGCTGGTTTGCCAACCGACAGGAAACTCCACAGAAGAAGAAGAGACTCAACGTTACAGTTCAGACGTGAAGCCGGAGTCTGCAGGTGTGTCTGCAGGTGTGTCTGCTGGTGTGGGACGCCGCGCAGACTCACAGCAGCATCAGTGTTTATTACAGCAGCAGCTTTGTAGACCGCCAGAGGGCTGCTGTCAGCAGGATCACAGCCGAACTTTGACCCCGGACCTCTGGACTCTGCGGCGGTCAGACTTGTGTTTCTCCGGCTGAGCTGAGTTTGTGTCTTTGATCCGACATGAAGAGGAGACTCCTGCTGGTGTCCAACTCCACCCTGCACGGCAGCGGGTACCTGGACCACTGTCAGCAGCACATCTCACACTTCTTCGGAAAGTAAGTTCAGTGCGGCCACATTCACGGCAGCGAATTCCGTTCAAAAATCGAGCGATTTAATATTTCCGTAAACATGTCTGCATGAACATGTTTGAAAATCCTGGTTGAATCAGTTGTCGCGTGGTGTGGTCGGCACACAAGCAACAGTTCATGATGAACATTTTGCTGAAAAAATCTTAAAGGTCTAAAGTCATGTTGTAGAAGGTTTGTATGAAATGCTAAACGATCATTAAAATGCCAGATCTTTCAATGGAGTTTGGTGTGGAAGTGTGACTTGAAAATAAACTATGCAATAATTTAAAAAAGTATGAAATGGTTATGCTACCTGGCTGTAAAATCTCCAATAACAAACATACATGTCTCTATGAACATGTTTGATAGTTTGACGTGAATTAGTAGTTGTTCGGCATGTTTGCATTAAGAGCTAAACGGGCATTAAAACGCCAGATTTTTAAATGGAGTTTGGTGTGGAAAGACTTGCTTGGCATTAAAGTGTGAATAGAACATGGAATATGTAAAAGTAACCTTCAAGTTATGCTAGATGGCTGTTAAATCTCTAACCTTGTATTTACAGTTAACAGTTTTAAGGTTTAATGACTTGATATCATTCATTATCAGGTCTGAAATCTTACAAATTCAACATAATGCTTATATCATGAAATCTTATCTGATCTTGACTGGATGCTGTTTTCTGTGTATTTCAGAAATGTGAAGAGGGTTCTGTTTGTTCCTTACGCTCTCCATGACAGAGACGCCTACACCAAAACCGCCAGGGACAAGTTTAAGACTCTGGGTAGGTCTGTGTCACATTATCAGGACCATAGACTGTATACTGATGGATTCTTTCCCTCCCCGTCACGAACATTCACCGTATAACATTGTTTAATCCTGCAAGTCTCATAAATATTACATCCAAAACACTGCAAGTAGTTTTAATGTTTATTCAGTGCTGACCAACCTGAGTGAAAGGTCATTTTCTGTATATACATACATATATTTTATGTTATGTTTCTCTAGATGTTTTCTTGATGTTTTTCTGTATTTTTTCCCCCTGTGTAGTTTTGGCATATTTGATGTATATCTGTATTTGCATCTGTACAGTTGTACAGTTGCTAGTTCATTAGATAAATCTAATACAATCCAACATGACAGCCGTGCATTAATTATCATTTTGATTTTACTGAAAGGTGTTTGTACTAAAGTGATCTCCAGAACGATCCTACAGAATGAATCAACACGTCTCTGAACATTACAACCTTCATGACGGAGGATTTATTACAGGCCTGATGTGTCAGACTGCACTAGTTTTAGCTAGCTGTACCTAATAAACTGGTCAGTCGGTGTATATTTCATGCGGAGCCTCTGGTGTGTTTGTCCCCTGCAGGTTATGAGGTGGACAGCATCCACGAGGCCTCGGACCCCGTCGATGCCGTCCGGAAGGCTGAGGGCATTTTTATAGGTGAGGAACAGCAGAGCCTCCCCCCCACCCCCCCCTTCCTCCACTTTCCACTACAGCCTGTTTTCTAAGTTAATCTGTAGTTTAGATATTACCGTCAGTGTGGTCTTCGTAGGAGGAGGAAACACTTTCCGGCTGCTGAAGAGTCTCTATGACAACAAGGTGGTGACCGAGATCAGGAGGAGAGTGCTGGAGGTGACGCACACACACACACACACACACACACACACACACACACACACACACACACACACACACACACACACACACACACACACACACATCATATATCTGTTTATATGTCAGCCGATAAAGGACAAGAAACTGAAATGCAGAAACGATGGAGAACCATGTGGAGAACATGATGGAAATATATATCTAAATATATAATAAATATATATATATATATATATATAATATCTGTGTTGTGATGAAGGTCACAGCCTCCTCATCGCTGTTTCCAGCTCTTCACTTTCAGTCACAGCTTCATTTATTCATCAAGTCTGTGTCTGATTTGTTCCACTTTCACACAGACCGGAAATCCTCTTGAGAGATTTACACTTTCTATTTGAGTGTGGATTGTGAATAAAAACAGGTGGATGGAAACACACTGAATGTCAGCAGCCAATTATTTTCTTAAATAACCTCCATCCTTCCTCCCTCCTCCTCAGGACGGTGTCCCCTACATGGGCTCCAGTGCCGGCACCAACGTGGCCACCATCAGCATCAACACCACCAACGACATGCCCATCGTCTACCCTCCATCCTTCTCCGCCATCGGCCTCGTCCCCTTCAACATCAACCCGCACTACCTGGACCCCGACGTCAACAGCCGCCACATGGGAGTGAGTGACAAAACCTCGGCTCATTGTAATGTGATACCTAAACATTCCTATTTGTTTTATTAAATGACATTTTGGGTCATTTACTCAGAGGAGAAGATCAGCGTCACTTTAATGACCAGACGAAACTTCAAGCGGTTCCCAACATTTTTGTCTTTTACAAGAAATCAGTGTCAGAGTTGTTGTCTTTTCTACTAAAGAGAGATTTATCCTCTAGCTAACTGTATATAAGGTAGTTCAAACTAGCTAACTGTGTATATAAAGCAGTCAAAACTAGCTAGCTGTATATAAAGTAGTTAAACTAGCTAACTGTGTATATAAAGCAGTCAAAACTAGCTAGCTGTATATAAAGTAGTTAAACTAACTAGCTGTATATAAACCAGTTAAAACTAGCTAGCTGTATATGAAATAGTTAAAACTAGCTAACTGTATATAAGGTAGTTCAAACTAGCTAACTGTGTATATAAAGCAGTCAAAACTAGCTAGCTGTATATAAAGTAGTTAAAACTAGCTAGCTGTATATAAAGTAGTTAAACTAACTAGCTGTATATAAACCAATTAAAACTAGCTAGCTGTATATGAAATAGTTAAACTAGCTAACTGTATATGAATCAGTTAAACTAGCTAACTGTATATAAAGTAGTTAAACTAGTTAACTGTATATAAAGTAGTTAAACTAGTTAACTGTATATAAAGTAGTTAAACTAGCTAACTGTAAATAAAGTAGTTAAACTAGCTAACTGTAAATAAAGTAGTTAAACTAGCTAACTGTATGTGAATCAGTTAAACTAGCTCCACTTTGAGCAGCCACAACAGTAAAATACTGATGCATCAGTATTAACAATCTAATATGATAGAATCAGACATCAGTCACTGCACAACCAGTACTTTTACTACATGAATACAATAATACTTGTGTACTTTTACTGCTGACACTTTAGCTACATGAAGTTGATGATGCTTAAATACTTTAAGTGAAGTAGGATTTTGAATGCAGGGCGCTTACTTGTAATTGAGTATTTTACAATGTGGTATTGGTACTTAAGTAAAGTATCTGAATACTTGTTCCTCACTGAGCGGCTGCAGACGCTCTGGATCAGAGTGAATGTTGTACTGATATAAAACACTATGGAAACTGTACTGTCTAGATAAGCAGAACACTCCAGGTGATAATTTAGCTCACACTGATTGGTCAATCACCTGCCATATCAGTTACAGTCCTTTTACCACCCCCCCACCCCCCTCCACAGGTCAAAAGCTGGGTGTGTGTATTGTATTTTACACACCAGAAGATTGAGACACAGATATTTCAGCTCATCACTGGTAGTTTTCCTTCATTTGAAGTTATGCAACATGTGACGCTGTGATAACTGCTGTGTTAACAAAAAGAAATGCAGCGTCAGCAAACTGAACTCAAGTGTGTCCTACGTTTGACATGTCGGAGCTTTCTATTGGATATAAATGATGCACATTTTCAATATTTACATTAACACTACAGCCGTCCCACAATCCCCTGCTGCTTCATTGACTCGCATGTCGTTGCATGATTATCTTTAAACTCTCTCTGCAGACGGGAGCTGCTAACAGCTGAATGTGACTACATATAAAATATAGGCTAAACAAAACAATGGCTCAAGTTCTACCCTCACAGTCTCCATGCCAACATTCTACCTCCTCTTTACATCCCCCACAGCATTATGGGAACTGTATTTTATACAAGTAAAACAAATGATTAGACGTGGGGGGGCCCACAGTGTCAGATTTGAAACCCCTGCTGCAGAGTAAACTACTGAATGTCTGTTTTACAGGAGCAGTGAATGAGGGAGTGATTCGTTAATCAGGATATATATAGTTTTATGATGCTGTAAAGTTTCTACAACACACCTGTTTGTGTCTCCTTGTCATGATGTTGTTGTTGCAGGAGACCAGAGAGCAGAGGATCACCCAGTACCACGAAGAACCTGAGACTCCATGTGTCCTGGTGAGACAGGCCTGTATTCCTCATTTCTCCTGTTAATTAAAATTCAATACTCCATGTTTACCTGATGTCTCGATCAGTTCAGTATAATGTTCTTTTCTGCAGCACTAACTCCATCAGGACAACAACCGAGTCATGTCATACTCTCATTTCACTTAAGTTAAGCTATCGTCAATGAAACTGAATCAGTGGACACAATCCCTCCCTTTACAGGGACGCTTTTA
Organism: Enoplosus armatus; assembly: GCF_043641665.1. Classification (NCBI taxonomy): domain Eukaryota; kingdom Metazoa; phylum Chordata; class Actinopteri; order Centrarchiformes; family Enoplosidae; genus Enoplosus; species Enoplosus armatus. The sequence goes on along the minus strand of NC_092190.1, from coordinate 24,397,808 downwards.
TTGTGAAAAATTAGCTGCAAGTGTGACGTTTCATTGAAGACAGCTTTACAGCAATTAAAAAAAAACAGCAAAGTATAAGCAACTGACCATTCGCTAAACCCCTCCCCCGAACAGTGATCGTCCAATCACAACTTAGTAACCGTGACTAAGCACAGCAGGTGTGTCAGCTTTAGCCTCAGTCTGTTAGCATGGTATTGTGACCTAGGACCTGTTAGCTTTAGCCTCAGTCTGTTAGCATGGTATTGTGACCTAGGACCTGTTAGCTTTAGCCTCAGTCTGTTAGCATGGTATTGTGACCCAGGACCTGTTAGCTTTAGCCTCAGTCTGTTAGCGTGATAACGTGATACGGGACCTGTTAGTTTTAGCTTCAGTCTGTTAGCGTGATAAGGCGACGCGGGACCTGTTAGCTTTAACCTCAGTCTGTTAGCGTGATAACGTGACTTTGGACCTTTTAGCTTTAGCCTCAGTCTGTTAGCGTGATAACGTGACTTTGGACCTTTTAGCTTAGTTAAAAGTCAGCCAGAGACATGGTAATTAACTCCTTCTTAATGTTTTTTGCGTTTTGTTTGTTTCGGAGGGCCTCGGACAAATCCAGGACAAGAAGGTGAAATAACAGCTTTTATTAGAGAATTTACAGTCATGTTGTGCTTGTTCAGGGTCTGAGGGAGGGATCCATGCTGCTGGTGGAGGGAAACAAAGTGTCACTACTGGGAACCACCAAGGCCAGACTCTTCACACGGTAACACACACAGTCAGTCCACTGACAACCTGAAACCAGTAACACCAGTAACAATTATCTCCACAATGTTTTGTTTTAGGAGAAAGCCTTCAGTGGAGTACGACCCAGGTAGTGACCTCAGCTTCCTGCTGACACACTGACCAATCAGAAGCAGACAGGACATGAAGGTCACCACCACAGCTGCCAGTGTCCCTTTCATGATATTGTTCTGGACGTCAGAACTCAGAGGATCATTCTGGTCAAAGCAGAATAAATATTTTAAAGAAAAATGCTTTGTCTCTGAGGGAGTTTTCTGTTAGTGTGAGAGTAACGCTAGTAGTTAGATTTATACTGTAGACTTTAATCCTGAAATGTCAAGTTTATTATAAAATCCTCCTAATCGATTACTTCTTATGCCTGGCACAAACACTGAAAGTTCGATTATATTCTCAACATTTCGACTTTATTCTGAAAATGCAAAATCAAGACAAAACACTAAATAAAATGTGAACAAATCAGTTTATTCAGCTCAAAGGTGAAAGCATCTCCTTATGAAATAGTTAATTATTTTTCTCTAGGTGAAAGAATACATACGTCAAAAATAGCCCATATCTTCTCACGGCAGACAGACAGACAGTGGTATTAAATATAAAACACAGTTAAAATCCCTCAAACAGACAGACAGACAGCAGCAGGACTGACTTCAGATCACTGATCAGGGTTTGATTCTGTTTTCAGGTTTTGTTTTTAGCCTCAGATGTTATGAAGACTTTCCCAAACCTTCAACTGTGTTCCGGTTCATATTCAACGGATAACTTTTGTCCCGAGAACACGAGACGTGACCAAATCTTTCAGTAAATTGCAGCTTTTGTGAATATTTTGACTGAGTTGAAAGTGAATTGATGTCAGTCCAGCTGAACCCTGAAAAGCATTCTGCTCGTCTAGTTTCAAAACCGACGTCCTTAGAAAAATATCTAGAAAAGTTTAAACAGTGCAGAGAGCCGATCGGTCACGACTCAATATCTGCCTCAGACGCTGAAAACGTTTTGTGCTTTTCTGTTTTAACAGAGCTCTTCTCACTGGTTTGAAGTGGGCGGGGTTAAATATGAAAAAGGTAATGTCACTAATTAATATTTGAATTAAAAACAGTGGTGGGGCCACAAATCTGATCAGATCAGATCTCACCCACACAGTCCTGATAAAGCAGATTATCTGAGTGTGAAACTCTTAATAAATAACAGCCGAGAGTGTTTTTTGAAAGACTTCAGAATCAGGAGCTTTAAAGGAATCGTTTGACATTTTGGGAAATACTCTTATTTGCTTTCTTACCGGGTTAAATCGATACTATAGTTAGCTTAGCTTAGCATAAAGACAAACTGGAGTCTCTGCTGGTTTCCTGGCAACCTCACGCCAACGACAACACTCACCCGGCCAGGAAATAGTCCGACATAACCCCCACAAAACCACAACATGTCACTTTAAACAAACGAGATGACTCAGACAGAGCTGGGCTAGCTGTTGCCAGTCTTTATGCTAAGCTAAGCAGCTGCTGGCTGTAGCTTCATATTTGGTGAACAGACATGAGGCGTCAATCTGAAGTGGTAACACTCAGCAGGAAGGCTTGTTAAGATTAAAGTAATTCTGTGACACCAGCAGCAGTGTTAGTGCATCGTAACTCAGAACTAGCTGCTGGCTAACTACACGGTGACGGCGGCGGAGGACATTCAGAGGTGACAGGTGGCCCACATGAAAGCAGTGGATACGAAGCTCGAACTGAAGTGTCCTGTGGAGTTATTTCATTGTGATAACTGGATTCATAGATTTCTAAAGTTTATCATCAACCTTAAACATTAATACATGATGCAAACCCAATATGGGTAAATTCATCGCAACTTTTTTTTTGTCTTTTTTAACATATTCACACACACACACACACAACAGCAACCTGCTTTCAGACAACATCGCATTTCCGCTCTCAGCGAAGCTGCCAGTCACGACTCTGAAATCTGAGGAAAACAATACTATTTAAAATCATAAATCATAACAAGTGGAAGAGCGAAGAAGCCTCAGTGCAGGGCGGGAAAGTTATAACTGTAACTGACTGACCATGCATCAAGCCCCGCCCTCCTCAGTTACTGTTGCTACGCCTGTCAAGCTTTCTGTTCCTGTGCGGCACAGATACAGTTGACAGTTAATAAACAGCTGCAGAGAAGTCTTGAAATAATGGATCCTTGATTACATGATGCTAACAGATGGAAGCTAAAGCTAACAGGTTTCAGGTAAAAAGTCTTCATCCACGATGATCCATGATGAAGACATGACGTTGTTCTTGTATTGCAGTACAGAGCCGGTAAGTCCTGGTGTTATAAGCATGATGAGGAGAAACCATCATCATCATCAGATCAGACTGTTATTTCGTTCTAACATCACCCTGTTTGGCTGCTTAGCTTACGTACTTGTTTGTGTCCCCCTTTGGACGTCTTTTAAAAGCAGCTCACCTGATTAGACTTTCCTTTGATTAGTTTTACTTATTTCTATTTATCATTTCTACATCGTGTCTCTATTATATGTTTTTCTTTTGCTTTTTTATTGTGAAGCACTTTGTGACGTCTGATCTTGAAAGGTGCTTTAAATAAATGGTATTACTTACAAGAGAAAAGTCTTTCAGGATGAGGACTAACTGATGCCTTTGACAAACTGTCTCAGCTAACGTTAGCTGGAGTGTACAGAGCAGCTAACGTTAGCTTAAACTCTGATAGCATCCAGGACACACACTGACAAAATACTACACAGTAAACTAATGCAGTCCGCTAATGATATGCTAACTATTGGCCTTGGAAGTATCACTTGGTTACTACTGTAGGTAGTAAGCTAGCAAGCTGGACATGCTAACGACTGCAGCTAAGTTAAAACACAAGCAGATAAACACAATGTTTAATCTTTTTCTTACACTTTCAAACTGCTGAAATGCTCCATGTGCACCGCTTCAACACCGACAGACCTGTTGTGCCGAGCTATGATTGGACATCTCTATTCGGGGGCGGGGCTTAGCAAACGTCACTTTTACAGGGCGAATTATAAACTCATCACTTGCATTGACTTTCCAACCAAACATCATTTTCTCAGCAAAAAACAAACTTTGTCAAACAATTTCTTGATTGTGTTGAAATGAACTGGACACAAACTAAATACTGAAAACACCAAAGCAGAGCAGCCCCCCCCCCCACACACACACACACAAAGCAGAGGAAAGAAACACAGTTTAAGAATACATCAGTGAATATATTACTGTAATACTCATTATCAACCCATATCGTAGCAAATTAAACCTCCGTTATCCAAAAATAGAGACCTGAATGCAGCTAATCAGCCACTTCCTGTTTCACTTATTGCTGACCGTCTTTTCTTTCATTATTAAATTTCATATTGCTGCTTTATTGCTGGCAGACAAACACAACTAATCACGTCACTCCAACAGTTCAAAAGGATAAAGGCTGTGATGACTGTTGTACCCACAATCCTCTGGTGCATCGCCTCATAGCCACTTAGCTGAGCTAGCATTGTTGTTAGTTTATTGTTTT
>NC_092190.1:24293509-24388509 GCF_043641665.1 Enoplosus armatus | reverse complement strand
GTAGAGCAGCGAGCCGTTCTTAAACTGGTACGGCCATTCGACCACCAGCGCCGCCTTGCTGAAGGTACTGGGCCCGCTGTTCAGGAGCTGAGGGCACGATTGATCTCTTTATTGATTATTGCTTTAAACTATAATGTGGTGAGCCACTGTGTGGTTCCTGTTGTCTGTTATTCCTGCCTGTGAAGAACGTGAGCTTTTACAGACTGATCATAAAGACAGCCGTGATTCTGAAAGTGAAATATCAAGTCTTTGATAGGATGCAACTCAAAAACCTTCGTTACAAACAGACTTAAACTCTGCAAATGTCCAGTGTGGATCATGGACATGGATCAGGCTTCACACAGCAGCTGCAACCCTGATACAACCCTGATCCTGATCCTGATCCGGCTCAGGACACCCTGACATCTAGCATGTACAGATACACACTCATATATCTGTATGTACTGTGTGTGTGTGTGTGTGTGTGTGTGTGTGTGTGTGTGTGTGTGTACCTCGTAGACGTGAACTATTTGTGGTCCAATGTCGTCTCCAACCACAGGAGGCTCTTTAGGTTTCCATTTGGCGATGGGAAGCAGCACCTGGCTGGGAGACGACGTCCTGGGAACACACACACACACACACACACACACACACTGTAAACACAATACTGACATATTTTCACAGACAGTTGCTATTTACACACAGCAACATGGTCCTTCATGTGTTTGAGTCTCCTGATGAATGAAGTCCAGTCTTCTCTCTCTGTTAGCTCTGGTTCTGGTCTCCTCCACCTCCTGAGGGAAACATCTGGCTCTGTAGCTGCTAAATGCTGCACTATGTTCAGCAGCTGGTCTCTGACTGAGTCTGTCTGCTGTCTGTGAACCAGAACAGATAGACCAGGAGCTGAGAGTGAACCAGGACAGATAAACCAGGAGCCGAGAGAGAACCAGAACAGATAGACCAGGAGCTGAGAGTGAACCAGGACAGATAAACCAGGGGCCGAGAGAGAACCAGGACAGATAAACCAGGAGCCGAGAGAGAACCAGGACAGATAAACCAGGAGCCGAGAGTGAACCAGGACAGATAAACCAGGAGCCGAGAGTGAACCAGGACAGATAAACCAGGAGCCGAGAGAGAACCAGGACAGATAAACCAGGAGCCGAGAGTGAACCAGGACAGATAGACCAGGAGCTGAGAGTCACTGTAAAGACTCAGCTGATGATTCACGATCAGAAACACCAAAACATACAACTAGTCATGTGATCCATTGTTAATATAAAAATATAGATTATAGCCGCTTTAAGGCTTTAATGATACCATACCTTTAAATTAAACTTACTTATATTCATAAAACGTTTGGAACAAAATGTTCAGTTATACAGTACGTTAAAGTGTGTGTGTGTGTGTGTGTGTGTGTGTGTGTGTGTTTTACCCTCTGATGGAGACTTTAGCGAGGATAGCCAGCTTGGTGATGCTGGAGACTCGAGGACTGGTGTTGTTGAACTGGTTAGAGCTGAAACACAAACAGAATTTATCTTCACACATGAAAATGTCTGAACTACAAGTGAGAACAGAAACGTTCAGAAGACGGATGTGAGGGTGTTTTGCTGCTATGCTAGAAGCAGCCACAGGGTGGCGCTGCTGCCTTCGACCTGACAAAGGTCACATTCAGTCATGACTTCTTCTCAGAGTCAACTTCATGTATCCAGAGATGCTTCACTTTGTTAAAATAGATGTTTGAAGCTTCTGGACTGTTTGAAAAGTCTGAATGAACAGAAGGAAACAGCTTAAGCATTCAGCAAAACCTGTAGAAATCTAACAACTCCTGAAACCTGAAGAAGCCTGAGCTTCAGGCTGAGACCAGCTGAGACCTGTCATTAACATAACTTCACTTTCTCCCCCTCCCTCGTCTGTGAGCTGCTTCCTCACAGAGTTTTTGTCATTGAAATGAGCGTCAGGAGAACAGCAGCTCTCTGTAATGAATGCTGATGTGAAGCCTGGACCTGTTCCAGACTCTCTGTTCCCTCTGAGGCCTGAAGCTCGCAGGCGCGTTCAGTTGAGCTTGTAATTTACATACTCAGCTCTGATTGGACAGGTGTCGCTACACAAGCGCACAATGAAGTGGTTCATTTCCCAGCGACGTGTTGTTTTTAAGTCTCAGTAGCTCCTTAACCTTTATATTTTAAATATTTGTTCACATTAACGCAGCTGAATCAGCTGTTAGCAGCTCCTGTCTGCAGCGTCCTCATGGATGTGCAGACAACTATCACTGATCACTGTGAGCCTGAAGGAAACAGGAGGATTCGCAGGCAAGTTCTGCAGTTCGAAGGAGCGTCTTTTTCCATGATTTCTAATCAGATTTATGGAAAAGGAAAGTGAATCTAAACATCTTCATCAGTATCATGTCTGTGTGTTCCTGACGTCACTCGGGCTCGATAGGTTGGTGCGAGTGGAACAAGACTGTACCTGACCATCTGCAGGTCAAACTTGACTGAGGTGTCCTCCTCCGACAGCTGGTGCACGCTGAACCGCAACTCTGCCAGCACCTGGCCAATCACAGCACAGGACCAATCAGAAAGCAGGAGGAGACAGTAAAGAGCATCATGTTGAGTTGGAAAAGTGTGTGATGTACAGTATGCAGGGTGTGCTTCTGACACACTCTCATGGTGCAAAGAACTGGATCCTGTTTGACTGGTGTTTATAAGCAGAAATGAAGGTTACATGTAGAGGCATATATTTCCTGCATCGTAGAAAATGATTGGCCACCTCTGATGTTGAGCAGCTGCCTGTCAGCGTTTCATTATCAGTGTTTACTAATCAGAAACATTCACACACAAACACGTCAGAGGAGCTCCTGAATGCAGCATGAGGAGGAGGAGGACTGCCATGTGACGGCAGTTAGTGATCACTGACCTTGGTTCCTCCCTTCATGGGGTTTCCCAGGTCACACACCACCATCTTGGTCTGGTTCTCTTTCTTGTAAGCGCAGGACAGCCTGCTGAGGGTCTGTAACACACAACACATCTCAGTTTTATCCAACACCTGAGGACAAAACTGGGCTGTTTGTTAGAGAACAAGGTTTCCCTGCTGATCTAGATCTAAAGTGAATTGAGATCCTGGTTCTTCCTGGGAATTGTTGCCAAAATCTGCTCCTGTTTTCTGGGAAAAGTTTCTTTCTTTTTTAGCGTGAGTGTTTGTGACGTGTTCTCTGCTGCAGCTTTATTCTGAGTTTGAGATGCTGTTATTACGGAGATACCAGCTGAGTGCGTAAATATTGTTTAGAATCATTCCAGCGTGGCCAACACCCACGTTCAGACTCTGCCTCACCGCCCAAACTAATCTCACCCCAAATAAGAGGAAGACAAAGGCACTGTGAGCTGCAGAGCGGCACAAAGAACCACTGAACATCAGGCGCTGGTCCATGAACACTACAGGAGCTGCAACAAGCTTCAGTCGACAGAACACCTTTCATGTAGCTTCAGGTCTATTACACCTTAAAATGTGCGTGAAATTGAACTCTGAATGCAGATAAAGGCTAAAGATGAAGAGTCTTTAAGTGGTTACATGAATGAGTCTTAATAACTGAATGTAAAGCAGGCTTCACGTCGGTACTGATGTTCTGTTTGTAGAATCACGCGTCTACTTAGAGAGTCCTTCATGTTCCCGAGCTGTAGGGGATCACCTGACTGCGGACGACCCCGGTGAAGTCGGCCTGCTGTGGGGGGTAGACGTGGAGCTCGGCCTCGTAGGCTCCCTCCCCCTGATTCTCAGCGCTGATCTCCAGAGTCAGAGCGTTATCATCGCCGATGTAGATCTGCTGACGGTCGCTGCGGCAACGGAAAGAACAACAACACGCACTAAATAAAGTGTTTCAGCCTGATTCACCTTCCTGATTCAAGAAAATAGAAAGGAATGCAATTTGTTGGCATTTACGTTAATAGAGGTGAATATTATAAGTTTCTCTGTTCACTGCGTTCATTACAACGTCACCCTGTTTATAAGCAGTTTCCCACCTCTTCACTGACAGCTTCAGGTCCGGTTTACAGATGTTGTCGTCTCCACAGTCCAAGAGGATGTGAGCCTGGGGGGAGGAAGAGTAAAGAAGGAAAGGGGAGGGAAAAACAAAAGAAAGAAACAAAAAAAAGAAGAAATGAAAACTAAGTACAAAAGCCACACAAAAATCATCATGATACAACAGAGCCGTCATCACGAAGACATCCGAAAACATCCATCAGCTCCTTCAGTGTGAGTGCTGACAGGTCGACACAGTGGTGGTACCTGCTTGGTGACGTTGGTCGGGGCGGACATGTCCAGGATGGGCAGCAGTCCAGTTTGGTCTGCAGCCCGCTGGTAGTCCAGACTGTACTCCATCGCCACGGAGATGGGAGTGATCTTATCCCGAAACTCCCGGTTGTCCTGGGAGACAGACAGAGACGTAAACACACTTCAACTCTGATTCTGAGGAGGTTAAACGTTGTGGTTCAGATGTAGCTGCAGACGCTCTCATCAGTCAGGTCTGCATGTTGGAAGGATTGTAAACTGCATTTCTATCATACACAATCTGTTGTTAATGCTACAACATGCTAACCCCCCATTGCACAGGCACAGGTTCATCATGTTGGAGCTCAGAGTTTCTTCTTCCTCACCCTCAGGAAGACGTTCTGCTCCTCGCAGGCCGGGGCTTTGCCGTTGGACACCGTCATGTTCTTTGAGTACTGAAAGGTCCGACTGTGCAGGAAGAGGACGCGTTTAGTCGCCTCCTTCTGCTTCAGGCGGTCCAACATGAGGTCCACGCGGAAATCTGGAGGGAGACCAATCAGAGAGCTGAGAACTGTCGCCAGACAACAAGCAGTGAACTTCATGTGTTTCACTTACTGAGAGTAGCTGGAGCTCCACGTCCGCTGGCCTTCAGACAGTACTTCACCTTAAAACTGGAAAACACACACAGAGTGAGCTGGAGACCTCTTCCAGGACAGAGGCAGACGATCAGATTAGACTATAGCACTTCTCTACTCTCAGATCTGCTGGTAGCTGAATGTGAATGTTCTTTGGACAGAACCAGGCTAGTTGCCTGCCACTGTTTCCTGTCTTTATGCTAAGCTAAGCTAACTGTCTCATGGCTGGGGACAGATGCATCTCATCTCATGTTCAACCGATGGAACATGACACTGTTGACAGTTACCTCATTAACTATGTGGCTTAATGTTTACACTCTGCAGGAACCCCGACAGTAAAACACTTTGTTAACTTCTGTTTGAGACAAATAAATCAAATCAAAATGTGACAAAACTGCAGCAGGAGCAGACCGACCCAGGCAGCAAGAGATTTACAGTCTTCAGCAGCCCTGCGTCGGACCTGTGTCGGCCCTGTTGGCCCTGTTGGCCCTGCGTCGGACCTGTGTCCGACCTGTGTCGGCCCTGCGTCGGACCTGTCGGCCCTGTGTCGGCCCTGCGTCGGACCTGTGTCCGACCTGCGTCGGACCTGTCGGCTCTGTGTCGGACCTGTGTCGGACCTGTGTCGGACCTGTGTCGGACCTGTGTCGGACTTGTCGGACCTGTCGGACCTGTGTCGGACCTGTCGGACCTGTGTCGGACCTGTGTCGGACCTGTCGGCACAGGTCTCAGTCCACAGAGACTTGTCGGCTCTGTGTCCGACCTGTCGGCCCTGTGTCCGACCTGTGTCGGCCCTGTGTCCGACCTGTGTCGGCCCTGTGTCGGACTTGTCGGCTCTGTGTCGGACTTGTCGGACCTGTCGGACCTGTCGGCTCTGTGTCGGCATTGCAAACAGCATGTTTTAATGCCAACACTGAAAAAAAATCATCTGAAATATAAAAAACTATAAAAATGAAAGTCTTAATGTAAAGGGCCTCTCAGCACTGCAGGTCTATCGCTCGCTGCAACAGCTCAAGTTTTCCATTTCAGTTGGAATGATTTGTCTAAAACAGCGGTTCACTTTAACAGCCACAGTTTACTGTCAGAGCGTCCAGCAGCTCACCTGGTACCTGTTCAGGAAAATGTCTCAGTTATGTCTTCATTTCAGACAATATTGCAAATTCAATCATCCACAGTGAAGATGGGTGTGTCTGTTTATGTTGGAAGATTCTGGCGAGGGCGTAAAAAGAAAAGTAAAAAGAAACGATGAGGCGCTCAGTGACATTTGACAGATTCATTAAATAAAAGTAAACTCACCAGGACACAAGTGTTTCTGTACCAGGAAGTTTGCAGGTCTTCTCCTCTGGGTTGATGATCTGAGGCGTCATGTCTAACGTGGCGTTCACACTGATCACTGGACGAGCTCTGACACAGACAGACAGACAGACAGACAGACAGACAGACACAGTGTTGTTAACATTCACTATGAATCACACGGTTCAATTCATCAAAGTTTGATTTCACTTTTTTAAAATCTTGCTGCTTGAACACAAAAGATGAGAACGCTTCCAAGGAAGAAATACTAACCTGGTTACTGTTTACCAGTACCAAAACTTATTACTATATAAACTTATTCTTTTGGAAACTACAATTCCCATACTGCTTTCGGAGATTAACAATATGCGTATCATGTCTGTGTGTTCAGATTTGACTCTGAAGGATTGTGTAAAAGGTTCATGTAGATTTAGTGTACACCTCCAGGAATAAAGTAAATGAATTAGCAGGAGAACAGGACTCTGAAGGGGTTAAATGTGTCCTGACAGCAGCTGTAAAGTCAGTAGGAGAGAACAGCAGCTCTTTGATATCAGAGGTGGCCTCGCTCATTAAACTCCTCACAGACACACAGCAGGGGTACACACACACACACACACACACACACACACACACACACACACACACACACACACACACACACACACGCAGTATGATTACCTGTATAAAACAGCTTTGTCTGCTCCAAACACTCCCACTATTAAATCTGAAAGACAGAGACACATTTATCACAGCAGCAGTTCACGTGATCCCTGTGTGTGTGTGTGTGTGTGTGTGTGTGTGTGTGTGTGTGTACCTGGATATCCATTCTGGTCAATGTCAGTATTTCCAGTAATGGAGTATCCGAAGCTAGCAGGCATGTAGCTGGATGCCCATTTTCCCTGCAGGACCTGAGAGACGAGACACAGTCATGAGTCAACTCACAACGAGCGAGAGGAAAATGTGTGATGTGTTTTTGTAGTATAGAGCTTCCTTCATGTTCCTACACTCCATCTGAGCAGACCAGCTCCATCTGCTGAGGAACATCATGTGATACGATCAACAGCTACTGAATGGAGACAGACTGTAAAAACTACATTTACAGGCATCGCCAGGAATACAGTGTGGACACGCTGACGTCAGCATGCTAACATGCTCACAATGACAATGCTAACACGTTGATGTTTAGCATGCTAACATTAGCTACTCAGCAGTAAACACAGAGTCCTGCTGAAGCTGATGAATGTCATTGAAAAGTCAGAGGATCACCAAAGTTATTACAGTTCATCCTGAGGGGACCATGAAGGTCTGAACCACATCTCATCACAATCCATCCAGCAGCTGATGAGATGTTTCAGTCTGGACCTCAAATGTCAACCTCATGGAGGCGCTAGAGGAAATGGATCATCAAAGTCTTTAAGATTCTTCCTCTGAGGAACGTGAACACCTTCATCCACTGAATATCTGTAGAGACACGTCAGTCTCGACCAAAGGGGTGGAGCTACGTCGCTAATGTGGCTAATGAATAGATGTGGTTTTGATGTGGATTTAGTATTTACCTGCGAAGGCGACGGGTCAGGCCCCTGAGGGCGGCCATTATGGATGTAGACCAAGCCGTGATGGTCGGGGCCTCCATAAGGAGCAGAGATGGCCACATCTGGAGGGGTGACATCAAAGAGACGTGAGGGGAAGCAGGAACTATCGAGGTCAGGGAGGTGTGTGTGTGTGTGTGTGTGTGTGTGTGTGTCTCTTACCGTTGTATCCGTCCATGTCCAGGTCTCCCAGCGCTGCGATAGCAGAGCCGTATCTGGCGTAAACCTCCGACCCTGTCAGCATCTGAGGAGGGTGGAAGGAAAATCCACCATGACCCAGGTACACAGACACCTGGAGAACACACACACACAATCATTGTTATTACTTCAGTAGTGTTTGGTGACACCCTCTGCAGTGAGCAGTGTGTACTGTGTTCAGTCTTCAGTACTGTCAGTGTGTAGGAGGAGGACTCGTCTGGCTTCAGAGTATCCTCCCTCCTCTGACTGTGCAGTTCAGTCACATCTGACCAAGTTTAAATATCACTTTTGCTTTCTTATCTGCATCTCTGCTTCCTCTGGAGGGAGCGCAGAGAAGAAAGATGTGTGAGTTAGTGTATGTTTGGATCTAAATCTATTCAGTAACGATTAGATTAGTGCATCACAAACTTTAGTAACTGAATAACTGTACTTTTTGCAAAGCAGTGTGTGTGTGTGCGTGTGTGTGTGTGTGTGTGTGTGTGTGTGCGAGTGTGTGTGTGTGTGTGTGCGTGTGTGTGTGTGCGTGTGCGTGTGTGTGTGTGTGCGTGTGTGTTTCCTACCTGTCCCACCTCCCTCAGTTTTCCATCCGACCCTCTGTCCATGAAGAGAGGAGCTCCAACCAACAGATCTACCAAACTGACAGACAGACAGACAGACAGACGGAGGTGAAGCTCTTGTGACATCTGGAATGATCTTTAAAGGTTCTAGGTTCTAGGTTCTCTGGATGTCTGGGCGTCTCTCTCAGTTAGTGTTTTCATCATTTCTCACACTTCTCACATGCTGAATGTGTTTCCTGCCTCATAAAACAGCTGTAAAGTGTTTGTTTTCAGTTGTTTCACACCGGCGTTGTTTACCTCCACTCCTCCTGTTTTTAATTGGCAGCGTTTCCTGACACATTACTGCCACCAGCGGGTACCACACTGCAGGCGTGTTACTAATCGTTTGATATTAAAATGGACTCAGAGGTCATGAAGTCCTTCCTCAGTTCCCAGTAATTACTAACTACTTTCTAACTAGTGATTCACTAAATCAGGTTGCACCATTAAAACTAAGAAATGTCTCAGCTAGTAAAGACTAGTGTTGTGTAAATCTGTTGCTAGGAAACATATGTAGTGCTGTCCAATCAGGAGCAATAAACTATGTAAACAGGAAGTCGCTGCAGCATCACAAGCTAGCATAACTTCCAAAACCGACATTTTTAGAGGTTAAAAGATCGTTCTTAGTAAATGTTTCTGTCTGCAGACGTGGAGACGCCGGTGTGCTTCAGAGTGAGTAGTATTCAGTTTAGAATGAAATGTCTGATTATGCTAAGCTAACTGATGTTGTGTTATTTTAGTGAAATGTGATTTAAAGTTGTTCTCCACATTACCTCTCTGAGTCTAATCAGATGTGTCAGACTCACCCGTCCTTATTAACATCAGTAGCAGCGACAGAATGTCCAAAGTAGGCGGCCATCTACAGGACAGAGAGGACAACATTATTCATCTCTACACACTGTGGGACAGCTGAGATGCTGTGTGGTAAATACAGTTCCTCCCCCACATCCCCACGAGGAGGAGCGAGAGAGGGAGGGAGGCGAGGAGCCACGTTAGCACCGACTCAATCGGCTGTTTTGTGACCTCCTGGTGGAGATCCTTCAGGAGGAGCAGCAAAGCTTCACAACATCTTTAAAATTCATCGTTAAAATTCTTGCTGAGAAATATCCATCGTCTCTGGGCTGACGTGTTGACTTTGAGGTCACGTCTTTGGCGGTTTGACTTGTACAACATCATGAGTTTTCCAAACCACAAAAGGAGCCGATTCAAAAAAGTCAGAGGCTAACATGAGACGGACATGACGTCAGAGGAGAGAGAGAAACGATTGAGACGGAAAGATTAATGTCTTTTTAGAGAGAGGACGGAAACCAAAAGCCTGGTGAACAGAGAGTGACCCTGTTCATGTCTGTAACGTGTCTTTATGTTGACGTGTTTGAACTTCCTGCCTCGTGCACGTCCTGCAGCTTTTCATCCTGTTTCTAATTGGACATGTTGTGTCTTTTATTGTTGTTTTAATGGCACAGTTACAGTGATGTTGATCAATGTGCAACGTCTCATAATACAGAGACAGAGAAATATTAAAAGACAGCTGTGAGGTGACAGAGCTTCAAAGGGAGGGGGGGGTGGGGGGTGGTGGCAGGAAACAGATAAAAGAGAGGCTCAGAGGGCGAGTTATGGAGGACGGACAGGAAAGTGAAGAGGAACTCTGTCATTAACTCTGCCTCAGCCCCTCCCCCCCCGCCCCGCCTGACTCTCCAGACCTCTTCCTGGTCCAGGTCTTTACAAATGAAAGAGACCAGGTTACAGTTTGGTATCAGTGCTACACTCTGCTAACATTAGTCTGTGTGTGATGGCAGATGATGTGTTATGACGTTATTAAATCCAAACGCTGGTTCTTTAGAGAACACGTGTGTGCTCGAGTCCAGCCTTTTTTGTTCCACCAACAAACTATTTTAGAATCACGACTGTGTCCTTGGGGACAGGACAGGGGGTCTGTCGGTGGCCTCGTGCAGATACAGGACTCTGGGGGTGTGGTTTGATCAGATTTCATGATACATATCTGTGCTGTCCTGCAGCTCACCTGCGTTCCTGTGAAGTTGATCATGGACTCCATGTTGAGGCCGTTGAAGATGTTCACCTAAAACATCAAACACAAGACGTCAGCTGAGCGTCACACAAACAGATCTTCACTACATGAACTGTCCGACGCTGCTGTTAACGCTGACCAGGAGGTCGAACACGGGACATCACTGTGTGTGTGTAACACTTACATAACCCAGTGCCTTCTCTCCGCGAGGTACTCCAGTCACGTAATCTATGGAGGTGAGAAAACACTTGGAAACATAACTCTGACTAGTTTTCATTATCAATTAATCTATTAAATATCTTTTCAATTCATCAATTAATCGTTTGGTCTCGAAAATGCCATAAACTTGTGGAACTTGTCCATCGATGTCATTAGACGCCTTGTTTTATAAACTTTTCACTTTCCTGTGATGATTCCAAACAGGGTACTGGAATCATCAAATGCATTTTTGATTGAAAAATTATTATTATTAATTGATTATCAAAATAGTTGCAGATTAATCTTCTGTTGATGACTAATCAATGAATCTCCTAGTCCTAATAATGAGAATAAAACTGCTGCATGTAAATAATTCTTGTCTATACTGCAGACCTGGTGAGTTATTGATGCAGTCTTACCTTCCTTTCCGTCATCGTTGAAGTCTCCGACTGTCACAGAGTAACCTGGTGAACACAGAGACTCAGTGAGACTACAAAGAGCTTCTGATTCTAATAACCGAGTCCTTCTTCCGAAATGGAGCCGAACTCGTCTCGTTCAAAGTTCAGTCACTGTCCTCCCAAAACACTATTAAGGACACGTTGACAGCATTTTAACCTGGATGACTGACTGTGACCTCACTCGGACTTCTTCACGTCACAGTTAAATGAAGTAAAATGTCTGACGGATGGAGACTGAGAGATCTTTGGTAACCAACTGAAACAACAACCAGGAAGGAGACCACTGAGGGAAACATGTCCATGTTCAAAGTTTACGCTGTCTGGACAGTGTGTGTGTGTGGTTACCTAGGTAACTGTCGTCGTACTGAGCGCTGGCCGACTTGGTGGCGAGGGTGTTTCCGTACGGGGTGACGTACTTTTTGTCAAACCGAGCAAAAATCTCAGAGACGTCATCAGAAATCAGCTGACCTGAAGAGAGAGGAGGAGAACGTTAGAGAACAAGGAGAGAACAAGGACAGAACAAGGACAGAACAAAGAGAGAACAAAGAGAGAACAAGGAGAGAACAGACGAGAGAACAAGGAGAGAACAAGGAGAGAACAGACGAGAGAACAAGGAGAGAACAAGGAGAGAACAAGGAGAGAACAAGGAGAGAACAGACGAGAGAACAAGGAGAGAACAAGGAGAGAACAAGGAGAGAACAAGGAGAGAACAGACGAGAGAACAAGGAGAGAACAAGGAGAGAACAAGGAGAGAACAGACGAGAGAACAAGGAGAGAACAAGGAGAGAACAAGGAGAGAACAGACGAGAGAACAAGGAGAGAACAAGGAGAGAACAGATGAGAGAACAAGGAGAGAACAAGGAGAGAACAGATGAGAGAACAAGGAGAGAACAAGGAGAGAACAAGGAGGGAAGAGAGGAGAGAACAAAGAGAGAACAAGGAGAGAACAAGGAGGGAACAAGGAGGGAAGAGAGGAGAGAACAAAGAGAGAACAAGGAGAGAACAAAGAGAGAACAAAGAGAGAACAAGGAGAGAACAAGGAGAGAACAAAGAGAGAACAAGGAGAGAACAAGGAGAGAACAAAGAGAGAACAAAGAGAGAACAAGGAGAGAACAGAAATGAGCTCCAGAGAATGAGGAGAAAAGAGGACAACAGAAAAGAGGCGGTGGGAGAACAATAGTTATAATAGAGAACAAACAGAGCAGAACATCAGAAACTAAAGAACAGAAACAGAACATATGATTTTACATGAGTTTGTTTACAAGCTGATCCACTTTTGGTTTAGAAAAACACACAACTTGTAATTAAAGGAGCCACACAGTGTTAACAACTGTCTAATCAGGAGCAGAGGTGTGTGTGTGTGTGTGTGTGTGTGTGTGTATGTATGTGTGTGTGTGTGTGTGTGTGTGTGTGTGTGTGTGTGTGTGTGTGTGTGTGTATGTATGTGTGTGTGTGTGTATGTGTGTGTATGTGTGTGTGTGTATGTGTGTGTGTGTGTATCTGTGTACATGTGTGTGTATGTGTGTGTGTGTATGTGTGTACATGTGTGTGTGTGGTTGGTTGTGTAATTGTGAGTGTTGACTCAACAGGAAACAGTAATTAGGCTAACACGCCCCAGGAGGAGCCTCAGCATACAGAGAGAAAACATGTGTGTGACTGACTCAGCGTTCAGGATATATTCTGGGTCACACCCTCTACTGTCAGACGACTAGACAAACACTGATTACAACACACACACACACACACACACACACACACACCCTCTGAACCCTCACCTGCCTGGACTTTACCTGCTTATTAAACTCTTAAGGTGTGTGAGGACGAGAGAGAGATTGTAGACTGGTCTGCAGTGTTAGTCCAGTCATAAAGATGGCCGACGCGTCTCCACCACAGACTCTATATCACCCCGTTTTTATAGCATCAAATAACTAATTAAAACCAAACTGATGATAAAACCGCTTGAACAAACATCAGCTGATAAGAACTACCTGAAATGACAGAAACCATGTTGGAAAAAATGTATTTGATGTGTACTTAGATTTTTTGGTTTGACCCATCTGCTAACATGGAGGGGGCGGGGTTATGACATATACTGCAGCCAGCCACCAGGGGGCGATCGAGACGTTTTGGCTTCACTTTGGGGAGCTGTCTTGTCGTCCATCTTTATACACAGTCTCTGGTCATAAGAAAACGCGAGGCTGCTCGCTATGAGCAGAGTCACAACACCACAAATATCATATGACTTTTAGATGGTTTCTCTGCACCACCCCCCTGATCCCCACAGGAGGCCCACAATGACACAACACACCCTGCTCATGCTGATCCAGCAGCAACGAAAACCACCAAAACACACAGCCGAGCTGCCAAACCCAGACCTGGAGCAGGTCATTGGTGACTTTCTTTCTTAGTGATGTCGCTGTCAGACCAGATCTCAGCCTGTGGAGTTTTCTCTTAAACAAATATTCTGTTTACATCCACGTTAACTCGCTTGCAGTCTTCTTCTTCTTCTTCTTCTTCTTCTTCTTCTTCTTCTTTACCGCCACCAACTGTGCATCAGTGGAATAGCATGAATAGCATGAGACGCCACAGAGGACATCTGCTGAATGTCGGGACAGATGAAGAGGGTCTGCTCTGTCTCTGTGACTTCCTCTAAAGTTCCCTTCAGTTTCAAAGCAGCAACATGACCACACACTCACCCTGCCAGTAGAAGCTGCCCGGTCCTCCCACCACCACTCTGTTGTTCCTCTGAAACCACAAAAACAAAGAGGGAAGTTATGACTTCCACTTCTTATTCGGCCCCTCAGGCTATTCCCAGATGTGTAAAGGGTTAATGATAACACCTCCACCCAGACCCAAACACATGCACTGCTGGTCCAGGATCAAATCGACCACCCATAAGGCTGGTCTCCTACAGAGCCCGACCCCCCACTGCAGCCATGAGACATTCGTACTCCAGCGTCAGTCACACATATATCCTGTATTCTTATGGTGAACATGGTGAACATCATACCTGCTACACATCAGCATCTTAACATTAGTGTGAGCATGTTAACATGTTAGCTTTAGCATTTAGCTCAAAGCAGCTGACATACAACATGCGACTCAGTGAGTTTTAGGCCCAGTTCACACCTGACTTTAACATAACGAGGATCCCTTCAACCTTTTTGTTGAACCAGAAACACGTCGTCTTCCTGCAACAACTCGCCTCTCACAAGACTTCAGAGTGAGACTTCAGTTTCTGGTTAAACAAAAAGGATCTTTCTCTCTGTAGGGATCTTTTCATAATGTTGTCAGACACTTGGAGCAACAATCTGAGCCTGTCGGAGGCAGAAACAAACACTTTTAATGGACGTACTTTGACGGGCGCAGCTGCCCACGTGGATTAAGTTGCAGCCATCGCTGCCCGTTGGCGGGCTGCCGGCTGAGATGATATACTGGACCAAGTCTAAAACTTTGAGTAACTATTACTCATTTAGACCGCAGCATTTGTAAAAAATAGGGCCCTTTAAAGCCTCTAATAATGAATAACAGCCTTTTCTGGGTTCGTCTTGGTCGCCTACCTTCAGGAAGTCGACACTGAAGCCGGCCTGGCAGAAGCCCTGCCCTTCTGGTGAGCTGGCACCTGGACAGAGAAATAAAACAGCAACATTACATCAAATCTCACAGAGACAAAAGAGGACGGATGAGACACCAGAGGAAGGAGACGGAGAGAAGAAAGGAACAGACTTGATCTGCAGGGAGAGTACTCGACCACCGTGTCTCCTTTCTTCAGGTAACACGTTCCCACCGGCTCTCGCTCAGAGACGCCGAAGGTCGACCACTGGTAGAGGGGTGCACAGGCCTGGAACACACACACACACACACACACAGTAACACACACACACACACACACACACACACACACACACACACACACACACACAGTAACACACACACACACACACACACACACACACACACACACACACACACAGTAACACACACACAGTAACACACACACACACACACACACACAGTAACACACACACACACACACACACACACACACACACAGTAACACACACACACACAGTAACACACACACACACACACAGTAACACACAGTAACACACACACACACACACACACACACACACACACACACACACAGTAACACACACACAGTAACACACAGTAACACACACACAGTAACACACACACACACAGTAACACACACACACACACACACACACACAGTAACACACACACACACACACACACACAGTAACACACACACACACACACACACACACACAGTAACACACACACACACACACACAGTAACACACACACACACACACAGTAACACACACACACACACACACACAGTAACACACAGTAACACACACACGCACAGTAACACACACACGCACAGTAACACACAGTAAAACACAGTAACACACACACAGTAACACACAGTAACACACACACACAGTAACACACACACACACAGTAACACACAGTAACACACAGTAACACACACACACACAGTAACACACACACAGTAACACACACACACAGTAAGTTAATGCTCGTTAATTTCATTGTGAGTGTGTGTGTGTGTGTGTGTGTGTGTGAGAGTGTGTGTGTGTGTGAGTGTGTGAGAGAGTGTGTGAGAGTGTGTGTGTGAGAGTGTGTGAGAGTGTGTGTGTGAGAGTGTGTGAGAGTGTGTGTGTGTGTGTTTCTTACCAGGATGTGTTCTCCATCAGATCGTACTGAGGCACCGAACCACTGCTTGGATTTAAACTCCATCTGAGCTCCTTCTGCATTCGTCCTGTCGTCTGTAAAGACAGAGCGACAGAGACAGAGAGAGAAAGACAGAGAGACAGACAGAGAGACAGAGAAAGAGACAGAGAGAGAGAGAGAGACAGACTTATTAGAGTTATTATTAGAGTTAGAGTTATTACGAAACACTGTTTATTTTATATCATAAATGCATCCTGAGAGCTCAGTAAACACGAGCAGGGCTGCTACTAAAGATTATTATCATTAGAAACAGACTTATCATAAGACTTCACACTGCACACCAACACATGTTGAACAAGTTGCTCTGTTTACTTTTGTAAATATAATTTCTCAAACAAATATTCTGAGACATTTCTGCATTCTTTCATCACACGTTCCTGACTGAAATTACTGCCATACGTAATTCAAGACACATTTATCTCTAAAACGACATAATTTAATAAAAAGGAGTCCCCTTCACAGTTACAGTATGATTTATCATTTTAATCTTGTCGTTGAATGCTTGGATGTAACTGTGGTTAAATATCAAATATATAAAAGGTGTTTTATATTTGACTTCAGAAGCAGAACATGGAAAACTTAAAAAGTCATATCAAAGGCATGAACTACATTATTATTATTAATTCTTATTCATTATCAATATATATGTAATTCTTTCAGATTTTGTTGAATTATTTCCAATGTGTGTCATATTAATACTTGAGGTCACAAATGACTAATTTGAGGAAAAAGGAGAAGTAATTTGAGGGCAGATCTTCATGTTTCAGTTTCCAATGAGTCAGATCAGACATGTGATCAACAGTACTGCACAATGTACACAATGTACACGACGCACATATACTGTGTACACTGTGTATGTGTCCCAATACGTGCAGCCAAGCTGAGGAGTCGCTCACCGCGAGGCAGCGATGAGCAGCAGATGCATATTTAAGGCTGGTTTGTTGAACGCAGACAGCGAGGACATGTTGGGGATTTTCTCCTCCTGTTGGGAAACTCCAGCCTGATGACAAACGTTGGCTCTCTGATTATTAGAACTGTGTTTGACTGTTAAACAGGCTGCGGGACTGGTTCCCATCAGACACTGTTTTAGCCCTGATCTGTAATCAGGGTGCTCCTGATGCCAGCCAGCCATGATGCCGAGTGTTTGTGCCAGCTAGTTGCCATCACAACGGCACTGTAACCACGGCGACTGACTCTTTGTCTCTCTGCTTTTTGTTTGTCAATGGAGGACTTCAATGAGTGTGTGTCAGCAGTGTTCACAGCTCAGATGAGATGCGTTCATGGTCTTGGCCAGTTGTGATGAAGTACATGTAACAACCGGCCTGAGGGTGGTGTCACAAAAAGGTGTAGCTGCTATCACAGGTATTTACTGCAGCATGTTGTGATATGATACAACAGCATGCTCAGAGATGCGACAGGCGCTTTCATACAGTTTAAACATGTGGAGCATCAGTCAGATGAAGTGCTGGCCGAGCACAGGGAGATGTGAGAGATACAGTCTTTACGCAGCTAGCATGACAACAGCATCACAGCTCCAGCATACACACAGCCACATGCTAACACGCTAACACGCTAACCGCACACACACTTCACATGAACTGGAGTTTAAGACCAATCAGACGAGGCAACACATCCACATGTTACCTGAAACTCACAGTGATCTGCTCTTTGCTGTTCAAGCTTCCACATCCCATATTTTCAAAGAATGCTAGAGGATACTACACAGTGTAGTGTGTACAGTGACACGTACAATCAAGCATTAAGTGTTTTCATCATTAATTTATTTATTGCTTTTCTGATCAATTGTTCAACAAAATAAAGAAATAATGAAAAATATCTAATATAAGTTTTTCAAGTGCCCTCTTAGAAAAAAAGATATTCAACTAACAACATTAAGCCGTTTCTTCACATCCATTAATTACTCATCACATGTTAAACGGCTGCGTCCGTCACACAGGTGCTTTCAGCAGAGACGTCCGCCACAGCGAAACACCTGAACAACACACAAACAGCTACATCTCTTCTTCTACGCCCTCTTTTCAGCTGGAAAACATCCCGACATTATCTGACCAAATCAATACAAATATAGGTCAATGACAACAGAGACAGTTAGAGAGGACAGAAAGCTTTGCTGGGCAGCTAATGTCATCGTTTAGGAAAAGCTCCGTTTACCTCGACACACTGAAACACCGAGACTCCGGAGCAGCTCACTTTTTGGGGAGAGAAAATGTTGTTTTAGTCTTTAACATTCAACAGAATAGACATGAAAGAAGTTATAATCACTGAGTGATGCTGGACTTGTCATGATACAGTCGGCCTCAGTCATATTTATATCTTCCTCTTCCTCTCTCTTCTATGTATTCCTGGACGAGTCACACTGGAAGAACAGAAACATCCAGCAGGAACAAAAGCTTGTGGTGCATCATGGTTAGACAGCCAGAATACACACTCACACTCACACACACACACACACACACACACTCACACACACACACACACACACACACACACACACACACACACACACACACACACACACACACACACACACTCACACTCACAGAAGAATTCCAGTTAATTCTGTTCTGTGGTCCAGTAAAGCTTTGGCCAGCAATCACGCAAGTCAGATCAACAACAAAGGAATGTATTGTGGGAGGAAAACACACACACACACACACTGTAGGCCGCTCACTAACAGCATCACAGCCAGCGGGACAACATGAGTGCACAGTGTTGGTCTCTATCAGAGCCTGCAGGGTCCCGGTGTGTCGACATCCTGCAGGAACGTGTCGACTTCAGGAGATCCTCTGAGACAGATTCGCCTTTTATGGGCGAAACAGGCCTGAACACACAGCACGACGGCAAAGATTCGAGCTTACTGCAGATATATCGCTGTGTGTATGTCGAGTGTAAACTAGCTCTGAAGTGACAGTTTGTCCACCAGAGAGGGCTGACAATCTGATCTGTACACTGTAAAACATCAGAACCAACAAAACACCAAAACAGCTCTGACAGATCGTATCAAGACAAGCTGATATAACGTGTTCTCACGTCTTCACTCCCAAATACCGATATATATCTGCCTCAAACATCTGCACAGTAACCCACTTCAATATTTACAACAACAACACAGTTACACACACACACCAGATATGAGAAGTTTACAGTGGACTAGTGAGACCACTGACTCGGGCTCGAGGTCCCAGACTAGCTCTTGAATCTGTTGAAGAGGTCTGAAGGGTTTTCTCAGACTCTTCGTCGTGACATCAGGTGAAAACAGAGGTTGTCGACTGCTTGGCAGATGATTCAGTCTCTTTCTCCAGTTCAGACTTCAGGAGACTCGTTTTCACTTGTCAGGAATTTATTTCCCCCAAAACACGTTCAGAAGCCTGATCAGAACTATAATATCACCCCCCTCTTTCAAAAGTAAATTCCAGTGAAAAATGTTGTCTTGTATTCAGGGCAGCGTGGTTCATCTGCTGGAGAAGAAGCATGCACGGTTGTTCCCTTTGTTTTATTAATCTTTCCTGTGGTCTTTGTGCTCACATATCAACCAAAACCAACCAAACTTCCCATCATCTACAACCGCTTATCCTGTAGATAATAGACGGGGGGGCTGGAGCCGATCCCAGCTAACACTGGCTCCACGTGACCTCCAGTGTGCGTCTGCAAATGATGAATAAAGTTACTTGAACTTGAATGTTGAAGGTTACTTATGCAGAGAGACAGAGATTAAATTCACGTCTTGTTCTCTGTAATAAATCTATGATCACAAACTTCTTCCAGAGAAAATAAAATCAGTTTAATAAACTATGAAAAACTGAGAGAGTTTAATTCCTACTTTCATGGCTGAGGTCTCCACACAGAATAACAACACACACACAAACACACAGTCTCCTTCTGCTTTCCTGTTTCCTACTTCTCTTAAATGTTCTCTCCCTTTAGTTCAAAAGAAATCAGCATGAGTTTAAGACCTTTAATAAGATGCATTTCTGTTACTTCTTCACCTGTAGCACAACGCAGGAGGAAGTGCTGCTTGTGTTCTGAATCTTTACACGTTTGAACACCACAAAAAATAAAAGTCACTGCATCTTCATCAGCGGGGCATCAATCAGTTCCTCCATGAGTCTGTATGAGACACCTGGCTTGTTTCTGCTCTGCCTCGGAGACTTTAGGTTTTGGTCTTTGTACTCAACTTACACTCTGACACCTCCTGTTACCGTTAAATGAGAAGTAAGTCATCTAAGTTAGACAGCTGGACGTCGCTCTGCCATGTGTGCAGTCATCAGTGGTTTCAATAGAGGCTCAGATGTGTTTTGAAACAACGCCTCCACACACTCTGTTCCAGCAGCTGATTATCTCACTTAAATCTTTATCGTGATGCAACGCTGTCCACACCCACTGTGACCGAGAGACGCTGACAAACCAGCAATAACAACACTGCCAGTAGTAACCTGGTGCACGCTGTTAACTAACGTACCACTGCTGTCAGAGGTCAGGCTAACGTTAGCAGCTCTGTCCTGCTCTTTATTGGATTTGAGGAAGTTTAGAGTCCAGCTAACGTTACCTGAGACAGTTTGTCCAACTCTGTTTGTCCTGACAGGCATGAAAGGACACAATGATCTGACCTTTTATAGTTTAAGTAACTCGCTCTACACAGCAATACAAACTGTTTGTTTATCTCCATGTCTTCGACATGGATCATCAGCTGATGACCTTTCACCTGGGACCTGTTAGCTTTAGCCTGTTAGCATGATAGCATGTTTGTAGCCACTAAGTTCATATTAAAGACCCTTTTACGGGCTTCTCTGAGACATTAAAGTCATTCAGCCTGAGACGTGTTTTCAACTAAAGCTAACACTTAGCTAGCAATGGTCCCGGCTAGACATAGAGCTACTGCTGTTTCTGTTTACTTTTGTCTAAAATCAGAACTCATTGTTTCTAGTTCATCTGCCACTATCATCACTAAACACTTACTGATGTTACAACATATGTTAATCTACTAAATAAATTCAACTGAAAAACAACAAGAAGTGTCTCTGAGCCTCATGTTGCTTATTCATGTCAACTAAATGTCTCAGTGAAGACGTTTTATAGGTTTCTGTGGTTTCATCGTCACAGCCAAAGGAAATATTCAGAATGTCTGCTCACGAGTTTACACCAACTTTGGGATTCACTAGAAACTAAAATGAAGTTCTGAAGTTAGATTGAGGATTTTCTGGCAGCTGTTCACACAGCAGCAGTGGGAACAAGCAGCAAGTCAGGTTGTATTGAGAGTCGGATCAAATTAGCTCTAAATGTGGATGGAGACTTGACTTTGGACAGTTAATGAGCCAACAGGTTGATGACATCAACACTTTCTGTCAAAAACACAATATTAACAAGTTATAAATGTGACTGTTAATATCTGTAGGCCTCTGCTCCGGCCTCCTCTCAGTGTTATAAATTATAAATTGTATGATTATCAACCCTGCTGGAAAGAGCTGTTTGCCAACACAAGACAAAGAACAGGAGGTTGTCTACACACACCGTCCAAGGACGAGTCCACACACCTCCTGCTCCAGGACACATTCCTGTATGTGTCTCGACATGAGACTCATTATCCCATCAGCTACTCACTGTTACTGCAGACTGAAAGGGACCAAGTGGCTCTCAGTGACTGTTGTTGCTACTTCTTAGTTTCTCCTTTATGATTGACATCAGCCTCACTGTGTACTGTTCACTCTCCTGCAGTCGTATCACAGACGGATGAAGTTGCTGCTAATGCTAACACAACATGTACTACCGCTGCTGCTTCACATTAAAACTAATCAGATGAAACTTGTGGCCAAGTTCAGTGTCAACAAGAATGCGGATTATGTCTCCGTTCCCTGCAGAGACCTCACACTTCAAGTCTAGAGAAACGTCTGTTTGTAGTCTGGTTGGTGGACATTCAGACAGTAATCACAGACAGAGAGCTGCTGAGGCAGTAGATCCATTCAGTCTGTCGGGGGTAAAAGGGTTAATGCAGGGAAACAGGGCCTGAATCTCAGGGTATATGAGGTGACTGTAGACAGCTCAACGTGAAGAAGGCAGCAGCCAAAGCTGAAAGACATAAAGGAGAGTTTTTGGTACCCGAGCTGTCGAACTGCAGCCGCTGGCAGGCAGCGCTCCGCCAGGGGCAGCTGTACACCGCCCCCCTCTCCACAACACTGCTGGAGGACGACGCGTTGGCCCGAGGAGCTCCAATCAGAACATCTGACCTGAGGAGAGGAGAGAGGGGGAGACAGGGGGGAGGAGGAGAGGGGAGATGAGAAGAGTTTGATCACACCTACAGTGTACAGGCTCTGTCGTGCCATATGAGGATGTTGATTATAGTACCGCATCAATGTTATGTGTATAAATGTGCTGCGTCGTGATATTAATTACGGTGCAGTGTGGACACATTTACATCATGACTGTGTTCAGCAGCAGCAGAGTCACAGACTCACATCAACAAACGCAGGAGCTAAACAACGCAGGGCGGTCAGCAGAAAGCTGAACCAGGGTCAGCTGTTGCTGTAACGCACGAACATGATGTCATCTGTCAAGAAGCTGCGATGGCTGATCAAACACATGCACACTCACAAGAGGCGCTGGAGGATCAAGTCAGTGGGATGCATCCTCTGGGGACCATGAATATCTGAACAACATGTCAACAGCTGTAGAGACATTTGAGTCTGGACCAACAAACCGCAGCTAACATGACTAAAAACATAGAAACTTCACTGCTGAAACGTTTTAGAGCTGAAGGAAGCGCAGCACAGACTTTTCTTTAAGAGAGCTGAGAAGGTTTTCCGTATCATAGGAAGGCAGCAGGACGACCGTGTGGTACAGAGACACCTCCAGACAGCAGACAGCTGGACAAACTGCATCAAGAATCACAAGCCAGCAGCTGCAGTCGACACCATCAGACTGCTGAAGAGAGGACGCAATATTCTCCATGGCTCCTGTCAGACTGACAAGCACCTGTTCAGCTTTCAAAAGCACCAGGACTGTCTGACACGGCGAGGGCACGTGTACGACAGCACCCCCCCGGGAATGCTTGTTTCTGTTGTCGCAATGACAAGTATTGAATCTTCAATCTTGAAAAGCTTATAGTGAAAATGGCAGCTTTGATCAATCACAGTTAATAAGTCGTTAATAGTTAATGACAACATACAGACAGCAGGAGACTTGTGGACACGTGAGACGAAGTGAGGAACAGTTTCCCTTCCAGAGACTTGAACACGCTTCATGTTGGGTTTCCCTTCATTACTTACTAATAATATAAAAAGTCTTTGTTTGGTTTACTCGCTCGGTGAAACAGGATTTATTTTCCCAACTTGGCTGGACAGCAGAAAGGGCCGCTCAGAGGATTAGAAGAAAAGAACACGTTAACTGTTTCCACCTCCAGAGCCTGACTCGGGTTTATTGATGGATGTGGCTGCTTTACAGAACGGGAGGAGCTGACAGAGTATTTTAAAATACGACTCAGTGTGTTGTTGAGTTCAATAAAAACAGGAAGTGACTTTTCAAACATGGAGTTGAAACTTTCAGGTAGTCGCAGAACTTCATCAGGGCGAACTTCAGGTATTTTATTTCTTCTTCTGCCACTCAGCACACAACGTTATGTGAAACATCAAGACACGTTATGTGAAATGTTGACGGTTGGTTTTCTGTCACTGGAAGATGTCTTTTATTACAAAGCTGTGTCTTGTAATCACGTGGGACGGCCTCAGTGTCTGCCATGTTCACTATAAGAAACTCACTGTAGTTGTGACTGAGATCATTTGTTGCCTGTTTTATTCTCTTTTCGACCCCTCAGCAGGAAGCATCATGACTGAGCCTCAGATGACCTCATACAGTGGAAACATTATATATATAAATATATCATTAATATTATAATAATATATAGTACCTGTCCTCGCGCTGTCCTCACTGAGATGCAGCTTCTTCTTCAACATTATTTCAACATTTTAAACACAAACATGAGCTCAGCGTCACCAAACAAGTCATGTGAAACAGATATCGATCCTAATAAAGTGATGAAGAACTAACAGGACAGAGCCCGAGCTCAGACATCAGCTGTCTCCTCCTCCTCCTCCTCCTCACCATCATCATCATCTGCTCTGCTGAAGTCTTACCTTTGGTTGTTTTGAGGCTTGAAGAAGTCCACCGAGAAGCCGAAGTAGCTCCCCTCCGGTCCGGAGTACACGGACGGTCTGTCCACGTCCAGGTTGAAGGAGCCGCCGCGGTGGAAACTGAGACACAGCAGCACGAGCAGACCGAGAGCCGTCCGTCCTCCCGCCATGGCTGCCGCTGAAGACCTCCGGGGGTTCACCGAGGATGAAGATGATGCGGAGGGTTAGCTAGCCTCCTGCGGTTTGTATCCACCCACAGAGTCACCGTCGTCAGGAGCTCTGCCCCACAGCCGCCAAGTGAACTAACTAACTAGTCGTCACGTAAGCGCTAACTAAACAAACTGCATTTCCGGTTTGTACCGGAGCCGTGAGACAGCGAGCGGAGCGGCAACGGAGAGCCCGGTCCAGTCCGGTTCAGTCCGGCGGGTCGTTAGCTTGTTTTAGCCGATGAACGCAGGAGAAACACGGGAACAAGCCCGGGGAGAGGCCGCGACGGTCGGTGTGTGTCGGTGTGTGTGTGTGTGTGTGTGAACTCAAGTTAAAATCCATTGACGGCGTCCGGTTCATTCCTTTCAAAACAAAAGCATATGGAAGTAGTTTTGGGAGTGTATTGAACTTTTCTAACTTTAGACAGGGCCTGTATTTTAATTTAGGCTGTTTGATATATTTTGATGTTTTAGTTTAATGAAAAAATGGTCGAAACATGTTTATTTCTCTCCACAAACTCCCCCCATGTTGCTAAAACCAACATATTCACAGAGACAGAGGACATGACCTCAGCGGTGACTACAGATCATCTTGCTCCAAAAAATATATCATCGTTACATCTTTACAGACAAATATGACTGTTAATGTGTTAATGTTTTAATTTTGTTTCACGTTGTGCTGGATACCATCTTTGTTTGGATTTGGAAACAGAGGCACAACTTGAGAAATAGTTAATAGTTAAAAGTCTTTTTTATTGTGCAACACAGAACATTTTTTTCTTATACAGATGTTTAGAAGAGTCTAACTGTAATACATTAGAGACACAAAGTGGGGCTGGGGCTAGTTGTTGGTTTTAGCAACACATAGGGGGAGTTAATAATTAAAACATACACATGGTGGTTATTTTACAGGCTGATTCCAGTGTGTTTAGACTCAATATAATCCATTCTGTTATCCATCAAAGATGTCCAGACATTTTTTAGACACAATGTGAGCAGGACTTTCAAGAATGTTGAGAGAGTAGTCTACTGAAGCTGCTTAGTATTAGTATTAGTAATACACATTAACAAGAATGCAACAGTCAATTAAATCTTATTTTCACTCACAATATTAATTACATAAAGCAATTGAGTTCTTGCATTAATAGTTGAACTGTAGTATTTACATACACATGATGAGGACATGACTTTACCATTTACTTAACAATGCCTTTAAATGCATCAATCAATCAGCTGTTCAATTAAAGAACTACATTTAAACTCATTTAACCAGACGACACACATCATGCTTTTATTCTGAAGGTCCTTTTGGTTCCCTGTGTTTTCCGGTCTGTCTGCGTTCAACTTGACGCAGCGGATTCCTGACGCACAACAGGAAGTTCAGTCCGCCGCATCAGTCAGTCAGACAGACAGTCAGTCAGACAGTTAGACAGGGAACACACACCTCTACGAGACAGACAGGCGAGACACTAACAAGGACGTTTTCTTTGGGTTTTATTTAACCCTCCACAGTCATGAGTTGATCCCGGGTCACCTGCTCATAATGATCACCTGTGTGTTTCCATGGAGACTGTGTGTGAGAGGACACTGTTGAGAGGACTGTAGTCCATCTCTAGTATTTTAATGATTAAAAAATAAAAATAAGCATGAAGTAAAAGTCTGTGAGTATAATCAGTAAACTGTCCTTAAAGTCTTCCAGCTGTCAGATGTCCCCTGTGTCTGTCCTGTGTCTGTCCCCCTGTGTCTGTCCTCCTGTGTCTGTCCTCCTGTGTCTGTCCCCCTGTGTCTGTCCTCCTGTCTGTCCTCCTGTGACTGTCCCCCTGTGTCTCTCCCCCTGTGTCTGTCCTCCTGTGTCTGTCCCCCTGTGTCTGTCCCCCTGTGTTTATCCCAAAACATCATATTTGAATTCTTCATGTGTTTTAATCTGTAAAGTAACTAAAGCTGTCAGATAAATGTAGTGAAGTAAAAAGTACTTCTTTCCCTCTGAGATGTGGTGGAGAAGAAGTAGAAAGACTAATGTAAAGTACAAGTACCTAAAATGTGTACTTAAGTACAGTACTTGTAGATTTCCGGTTGCTCCATTTATAGGCTGGGTGACTCCTTGACTGGTTGAGTGAATGCGTGATGGTTTCAGCAGATGATGCCATGTTGTTTACATACAAGTCACAGGTCTCAGGTCTAGACAGGCAACTCCCATGAGATGTCCAAATTCAATACAAACAAGTCCCAAGTCTGAAGCCCAGTTCAGGTCCTAAGTAATGGCAATGGAGTCCCAGTTCAAGTCAAGACAGACAAGTCCCAATTTAAATTCCAAGTCAAGTCGAGTTCAACTCCGACACAGGCCCGTCCATATCAATCTATTGATCATTTTGTCATCCTGATCATTTTATTTTGTTGGTCTGTGCTGTACACACGACATCTACTTCCTGTCTGTCCGTCCTGAGAGGGACCCCACCTCTGTTGCTCTTCCTGAACCTTCTTCCATCTCTGATCTGAGTCGAGGGTCTAAGGACAGAGGGGCTCGTATGCTGTACAGTGTGATTTGTGATACAGGGCTATATAATGAGACTTGCTTTGATTTGAAGTCCAGGTGAAGGTACCTGTCAAGTCCCAAGTCAGGACAAAGTCTAGGTCCTAAGTCAAGTGGAGTTCAGGGTAGTGAAGAACCAAGTCCAGAGAGCCAAATCTCACATGTCCTTTAAGCCTTAAGTCAAGACGGACCAATCCGAGTCAAGTCCCACGTCAGGAAAGTCCTACATCAAGTCCATTTCAAGTCCTGAGTCAAGTACTAAGTCTGAGGTTGTTTTATGTGAATAAAGTTTGACAGTACACACAATACTGGCTTAGAAAGAGATCATATTTTATGCCAAAGTTTCATATCATCAAGTCGTCTCACACAAATAACAACATGGTGTTTTTCATGGTCCATAAATCCACAGCAGTCATGTCTGTGTACAGCAGCAGCGTGAGCGAGCTCAGGGGTTTTCGTCTTATTTGGCCATGAGCTGCTCTGAATCACGGCTACAATGAAGTGTGCACTAAAGAATGTGTGGCAGGACTCCCACGAGATTCACAAGAGGGGGGAGGTTCATGTTTGTGTGTGTGGACGAGACAGAGGGGTGGTGTAACACACACAGCGTGAGGCAGAGACATGTAGATGCTGTAAAGCATCAAGATAAACATTTCAGCCTGGTTTACACGCCATGATTAAGATGTGTGTTACAGAGAGAGGGGGAGAGAGAGCACGCTTGTGTATTTGTGTAAGAGAGAGAGAGATGGTGTAATAGACATTGTGTAAGGCGTAGCTATGCGGATTACGTACCATGTAGAGCACAGATGCATGTAAGCCTTGTTTCCATGCTGTGTGAAGCTTAGTGTGTGTGTCTATCTTTGAGAGGACAAACTTGAGTTTAAGACTGTGGGAGTGAGGGCATTTTTGCAAAGTGAAGACATTCTGGTCGGTCCTCTCTTTGGACCTGGTTTTAAGGTTTTAGGTTCTGTTCAGATTAAGAGTCAGGCCTGTAATTGTGATGGTTAAATTGATGTGTTGAACTTGTGATCAAACAGCTGCTTATTCTCCCATTCAGCAGTCACAGATCAACATGATGCTTCATGTGGAGTCGTGTTTGTGTCTCCTGATGAATGAAGTCCAGTCTTCTCTCTCTGTTAGCTCTGGTTCTGGTCTCCTCCACCTCCTGAGGGAAACATCTGGCTCTGTAGCTGCTAAATGCTGCACTATGTTCAGCAGCTGGTCTCTGAGTCTGTCTGCTGTCTGTGAAGCAGGACAGATAAACCAGGAGTCGACAGCGAACCAGGACAGATAAACCAGGAGCACACACACACACACACACCAGCAGTGACTTATTAGACATGTTTCCATTGTTTTGCTGCCATCTAGTGGTGAGACAGTGTGGAACATTTCATCAACCATCAAAAGAAGGAATCGTTTAGCAAAACTATAAACGCTATTTCACTTGTTTTCACTCATGTATGGTGAACATGTCAGGACATCCTCAGACCTCAGCATCAGGGAAAACACTGTCAAGTCTGAGTTTAGTCCTGAAAGTGAACACGTGATCTCAGGTCTCAGGCGTCAGGTAAGTTTGTTGATACTAGTTCCCTTCATTCCTCATCACAGATACATTCCCGTAGTACATGTTTAACAGTGCCGGGTTCACTACAGCACATGCACGATTTAAAGAGAGCACCTTCTCTTTACGTCCTGCACTGACCTGTGTGGGCTTTATTCACTGTCACAAATTGCAGAAACACGCAGAAACCACTAGATGGCAGAAAAAGCAAGCAGTTGTTTGATTCAGTTGCTCTTCAAACTCTTCCACTTGGCACACACCTCCATGCTGAAGTGAAGCATTCAGAACAAAGTGGACTGTCACTGGGGTTTGTTGTAAGAAGCAGGTCCATTACCCTCTTGAATCAAGTCAAGCCCAATATCACTAAATCACAACAGCCTCAGGGGGCTTTACAATCTGTACAGCAATCGACACCCTCTGTCCTTAAAAAACTTAAACAGAAGAGCAGCAGAGGAGGGATCCCTCTCCCAGGAAATAGATGTTGTGCGTCCAGAATGACCAACATAGTAAAAATACGGTATGGACAATCATGCTGACATCCTGTCCATGTGTCAAAGTGTCCTTGAGCGAAAAATCTGAGCCCAGAGTTTCTCCAGATGTGCTGGCCAGCGCCTTGCATGGCAGCTCTGCCACCAGTCGTGTGTGAATGAGAGGCAACATTGTAAAGTAGCGATTAAGACAGAAAGTGCTAATATAAATAATATATTATCATATAATACACAAAAGAAATATCTTTATCTTCCAGTTTGACTTTTAAAATATCCACCTAACTAAAAGAAGTCCTCTTCCAAATCACGATTTGTGATCTATTTTAACACTGCATCTATTTTTTCACACATATTCTGATTTGTTGAAAGTTAAGAGCGTTACCATACCATATTGAATGTACACAATAATATGTGAATAACAGACAAAGCTTCATTAACTTCCCTCTGTGCTTGTTGGGTTTTGCATTATGTAACAGAAACAACAATGACAAATGAATTAATGTCATCAGCCTTAACTCGACTCAGCATAAGCTCACAGAATACAGAGAAAGTATAAGTCACAAGTGTCAGTATGTGGGGCAGGCAGGCTTGTAACGCCTTTCCTCTGAATTCAGACGAGCTTCTCCTGCAAACAAGCAGAATGCGCAGGTAGGTGTACAGGACGAAGAACAGGGGGGGTGAAGATGGTTTTCACAGCAAGAACCGCACCTGCTATGTTGTTCAGAGTTGTGTCCACACAGGAGAGCTGAACCACAGACCAGTTAGAACAGAAAAGCCTGTGCAGTTTATTTCCACACAAAGGCAGTTGAACACTAAGATAGATACAGACGCCACATACCAGCGCAGGGTAGAGCAAATGATGAGATGTCTCACCATCCTAAACGTCATTTTACTGTGATAGTGTAAAGGCTGGCAAATAGCAACGAATCTATCATAGGCCATGATGCCCAGAATCATCAGTACGTATGATGCATAGCTGGAAATTACATTTATCTGGATGAAGCAAGATGGACGTGAGATCAAATAAGTGTCAGACAGAATGTCCATCAGAAACCTGGAGAAGAAGCCGGCTGAGCCGTACAGACCGTTTAAAGACAGACAGCAGATGAAAATGTCCATTGGCTGATGCAGAGACTTCTCCAGGCAGACTGTCAGAATAATGACAACGTTAGCAGAGATTATAGTCATGTAGATCAACAGACACAGAATGAAGAGCAGATATCTGAGGGGCCCATAATCTGCAAATAGTGTGAACTGAAAGTAGAAAGGAGTCAGGCTGTTGTTGCTCTTCATGTCTGCACGACAGCAGAGCTGGAAGAAGAGAAGTGATGGAGGGAGGGAGAGGGAGGGAGGGAGGAGAAAGGACAGTTTGAATAAAGGCAACATCAAAATGTTCTGATTTATTTCAACAAGACAGACAACATGAGCCTGCGTTCATATCTGCTTCATAAGTTGCACGTCACTGACATGAATTCACGAAAAATGTTTGTAACGACTTTCCTCTGAATTCAGAAGCAGGGGGGAGCTGGGGATCAAACCCCCAACCCTCTCTAACCAGCTTTACTTCCCACTGCGCCACCATGCCGCCCTTGTCTATTGTACCTTATGACTCTTAACCTTTTGTTTTTAATCAACTTCTCCTGTTTGTGTGTGTAAGAAAAAGCTCTGAGCACTACAGCAAAACACTGAATTAACAAGCAAAATAATGCGCACCAACACGCAGGGGCAGCCATCCACGGCACCATGACCACTGTTGTAATTAATGGAGCTCGTTTGCAAGTCCGACGATCCTGTTGGACTCCTCCAGCCAGCTCCCCATTGACCCTGGTCTCACATCTCTCTGGACTTTATCCCAGGCCTGCCCTCATCTGACGGTAACACTGTTAATCTGTTAACGGTTGTTGACTGGCTTTTCCAAATCAGCTCATTTCATTCCTCTACCCAAGTTATCCACTGCTAAAGAGCTAAAGATCCAACTGCATGGTCTGCCCAGGACCATCGTCTCTGACCTATAGACTGTACAAAAGAAGTGGATGTAGCCACCATGATGTCACCCATTGGTTTGTGCACTACCATTTGGAAACCTTGAATTTGGCATTTTGGACATCTACATGGGATCGGGAGCTCCCCAGTTCATGGGCCCATTCCCCATCGCCAAGGTCATCAACCCAGCTGCAGTCCGCTTCCGACTGCCTCAGTCTATGCGGATCCACCCTACCTCCCATGTCTCTCGGGTCAAGCCTGTCAGGGAAAGGCTGGGATGAGGTGAGAGAGAAGCAGAAAGGGCACCAACATCTCCCCATATCAGTCTGGGGGACAGGTTAGCCTCTCTCAGTCATCAACAGTTGGAGATAAGGCACAGTACACCACACTACCTACCCATAGCAGAGGTCACTCTCCGGAGACAGAGCCTGTCAATCAAACATTTTAAAGGGGCACTACAAGGGGAAGGCACGACTGACTTATATCACAGGCTCACCAATGTTTCATAGGAACCTAGAGAGTCTGCACAGCAGTTCCTGTTCAGGGCCATCGAGATAAAGGAGAGGATGCTGTGGAAGTCCAGTGAGGGAGAGACCCAGGAGTACTACAGCCCAGACATGGTACAGCGTTAATTTTTCTGTGCCATTGAGACAGGAGTCCTCTGTGATGCCATCAAGTTCCAAATGAGGCTCTACTTAAATGACATCCATGCAAGTGATGAGATTCTCATAGAAAAGCTCAGTGAGGCTGCAAGTCTGGAGGGAGAGAGGAAGTACTTCCTTAGGCAGATGTTCCTTACAGCCATGGAAACCACAGCAAAGCATTAGGCAAGGGGTGAGTCCACATACCTATCATCCCTCCACCCACCAGTCCTCTGTTTACCAGTCACCAGCCCGCCACTTACCAGTCTACAAGGAGAGACAGACATATGACTAGATAGGGACCTACAGGCTGTGAAACATGGAGAGTGCAACCACTGCTTCCATTGTGGTGCCATATTCTGAGAGGTCACAATCGGTAGCTCCTGTCCACACGTCCCACTATCAACTGGAGACGGAGAGGGAGACACATGTAAACAAATCCAAACACAAACAACAACAACAACAGCCTAACCCCCACATCAACTACATTAAGTCACCATACAGGAAAAAGCTGATTAGTCTAGCAGGAAAACAGTGTTGGTAAACTGCAAGCTGGATGGTGTATCAGTGGACGCCCTGTGGGACAACGGACCTCAAGCCACTGTCAGAGAGACCATCATCAGCTTCAATGTTACCTTGGTTGGCCACCTCCAGGCAGTCAAAGCTGTGTATCCTGTCAACCTGTCTGCCACCAGTTCTGACACCTGTCAGAGACCTGGAGAGGCCGCGAGACAGACCCTGTATTAGGAGTGTGAGGCTTTCTCTAACCAGGGTGACATCGGCTGCATACCCTCCCTCAACATGCATGTCAGTCTGAGGGACCCCATGTCAGTCTACATCTCCATCCCCAGGCATCCATGCAGAGGTGAAAGAATACTTGAGTGGCAGTTCCAGGTTTTCAGTCCTCAACCAGAGGAAGGCATACCATCAAGGGTTCCTGGATTCAGACAGTCGTCCACTGACTCACTGACACTCATTACACCTTGGGGCCTCCATCACTGGGTCAAGATCTCGTCTGGCCTCAGCTCTGCACCTGCAGAATTCCAGAGGAATATGGGGGAATGTCAGACCTACAAGATGCCATCTGTCAGCCTTATCTTGATGAGAACTTGGTACACAGCTCCGTTTTCGCGGATCCCCTGGAGCATTTCAGGACAGTGTTGCAGAGGTATCAGTAGCATGGAGGCTCAGCCCCAGAAATGTGAGCTCTGGAGGGGAGGTCCGGTTCCTGGGTTAGGGGCTAACCCTAACAAACATAAGAAGTAGGCAGGTAAAATAATTCCTGACTGTGACAGAACCCCCCCCCCCCCCAGACCGGAGGCTAGGTGACCAAGGTGAAGGCTGGAGGCCGAAGTGGAGGCTGGAGGCTAGCAGGTCCATTGCGAGCAGACAGGGAGGCTGGAGTGTTAATAAAATCCAATGTCTGCTCCTCACTGGAGGTGTTTTGCAGTAGTTCAGAAGGCACACAATGATGTGAGTCACCTCATTAAGTTCTTCCACAGAAAATAAATCACCTGCTGGCCTAATTTTTGGTGGGATCGTTCTGTCATGATGCAGGATCAGGCACAAGCAGACAAAGCTGGCAGGCAGGATGATGTCAGTGATTTATTGATGAAGAGAGACTTACGGGCAGGCAGGTACTGGTAGGTAGGCAGACAAGTTCAGGTTCGAGTGACAGAAGCTTGAAAGCAACAAAACAACAAAAGGCAAGACAGCGACATTGCAACTAGGATAATCGAACAAGGGAGCAATGGAAGTAGGTTGGTACATGTAGTGAGTGACTAATGAGGGCATGGCATGCAGATGAGGAGGCCAGGAAATGCAGAACAGGAAAGGGAGGTGGGGGGGGACTGAGAAACAGACTGAGACAATATGTGAGTTTATCTCCCTACTGAGTTTATATAGTGAATGGTAACATCTCAATATTGACTGCATACCACCTTTTTCTGTTCAGATTTTTTAACACAGTAAATTCTTCTACATTTGGTTTGGTCCTAGTAAGTGGGCTACAGCTTCACTCTTGCAGTGGTTACATGCATGCTGGTTGAATCCCTTTCCATTTTCCATTACACTTTTCAGTTAAAGCCTCATTTTGTGAACACATCTTTCTTTTTAGAGACATTTTAGTTCTGGAGCTGGAGTTATCCAGATTTTTCTTGGCTTAGAAACAGTCAAATCTATTACTTTATTTCTTTTTTTCCAGTGCTCGATTTAGCCCGCCTGACCTGGAGGTGCAGTTTAGGTGTGTGCACCTAAACCTTCCTAACTTTGTGCGCAACAGCCTATAGAGCTTTTAGAGGAGTAAAGCCTAATTTTGTAAACACATAAACATTTTATCATCTCATCTTTATCATTGATGGCCCCAAAATGTCGATAAGCTAATGAAAAGCAGTCACATTTAAAGACCTTTGAGGATCTTTAAAAAGTCTGTGCAACTGTCGTTATAGGAGGTAGCTGCACTTCAGCAGACTCAAACACATTTTGAGTCAAAAACACTGAGGACATGGCGTTGGCATCTCAGTGGAAGCTATGGCCCTGTGGTGGCTGTGTGTGTGTGTGTGTGTGAAAGTATTTGAAAGCAACAAATACAAATTCAGAACATCATCATTAAACATTAAACACCATCCAATGATCAGAGGAGTCACTCATCTTCAGGATTATTACACAAGAAATGAGAAACTAATCAGTCATGAGTGATACATCAGTTCACTTTGGCTGGACAGAACAACCTCCTGAGGTGTTTATAAATTTCTTTCATTTTCAGTCCATACATGATTGGATTAAAGAGAGGATGATATAAAACGATTTGTAAGTTCATTATTAAATGCACAGTCTTTGGAAAATTAGATTCCAGTCCAACTGTAATGACATCATACACACACAAACAGGAAAAGTTTAACAAAACTATCAGGTGGGGTAAACAGGTCTGTGCAGCTTTTTTCCTGACTTCTCTACTACTTCGATAGGATATTATGAGTATCCTGGTGTATGTAAGAAATATGAAAAGCACAGGGAGAAGTGCAACATTAAGCAGTATGATCATATCTCGTATGAAATGTGCTTTTGAGATCACACATTGAAGTTTGTAAACTGTGTTATTGCAAAAAACTCCTTTTAAAATAAAGCTACAGAGTTCTTCTTTGGCGCTCAAAGCAGTTGGCACAGTGACCTGAGAGGCAGGTAGAGTCCAGGCTAAAACCAAGAAAATACTGACAGTGGTTTTCCTCATGATAGTTGGATATTGCAGAGGTTTACATATAGACACATACCTGTCATAGGACATGGCTGCCAGCAGTAAGAACTCTGAACCGCCTAAACAGTAAAATACATGAAATTGGAAGAGACAGGCTGAATATGATATGATCTGTTTCTCAGATAAAAAGTCGATCAGAAGCTTTGGGTAGACCACAGTGCTGAAAAGAACAGAGTTGATTAACAAAGCTGCAATGAAGATGTACATAGGCTCATGGAGGTTTTGGTGAATCCAGATAATATACACAATGGTAGAATTACTGCATATTATTAGAATATATACTGTGAACATAATCACAAAATAAACATATCTGTATTTGTGAACTTCCACATGCCCTCCAAAAGTTATATATGTTCCATTTAATTCATTATCCATTAAGACTGTCAAAGACTAAGACTCAATATTAATAAGTAAAACAAACTATGTGAATAAAAGAGGTGGATTGTAATAATATTATGTAATAACAACTAATATGGATCAGTGAAAACTGAGAAAAGAACTGTCACTCAATAAACATGTCACCTGTACTTGAGAGTCTTTCATTTACAGTTAGCTGACCTAAAGACACACTTAGAAGTTTCATCTCCAGAACTGTTTGAGTCTGTGGAGTGTGTTTATCATATTACTTCACCCCCCCATGGATCTCATTGAAGTCCATACCAACAACGGCTGACATGCATCAAACTCTAGAGACTCTTGTAAGCAGGGTTGCTCAGCAGTTTGGAAAACTTTGTGTTTCAGGAGACCCAGAGGCTGGGGTTGGAAAATGTGATCGCAAAGTCTTTTGCTAATTGGTCAAAAGTTTGGAAGAGATAATGTTTACATGTTGCAGGAGTCCCAAAGCCAGGAAGGGGACATTGGACTCACCTGGAGAACAGGTGCCATAATGTCACACCCATCCAAGGTAGACTTACCACGAACTATGAGATTGTGAAACAAGGGTATATGCTCCTGTAGAAGCCAAAAGTCCGTATGATATCAACTTCGTTTTAAGAAAAACATATTTTACTTGCTGTGTCATAGAGAAGTACTACACTACCCACAATCCTAAAGTGTAACAGCGAAGTCTCTGATTGATGGAGCTCACTGTTACCATGGAAATGTTTACCGCACCAGCAACCTCACAAATGGCTAGTGAGTCACTGCTACCACTGAACTCTACAATCACTTACGTTACGTTTACCACAGAATAGGTAGATAGATAGATAACTTTATTCATCCCCAAAGGGAAATTAAATTGTCATAGCAGCCAAAACACAAAATACACAAGAAATATAAGAACAAATACACAAAGAAAATTATACAAAAACGTACATTAGCCAGCAAAGTCTAAAATAAATAAATAGGTGCACAAGTAGTCAGGAGGTGGTGGCAGATAATACAGACACAAGCATACATACACAGAATAGAATGATATATAATATCAATATAGTGTATGTTATGTGATGACTGTGTAGGCTTAATATATATATGATATATATTCAAAGTGTGAGGGTGCAGTGAGGTAGTGCAGAAAGTCCGGTTCAGTCCAGTTCTGTGAGGACCGGTCTGGCAGAGGCAGATGTATTAAAAAGTCTGACAGCAGTAGGGACAGCACAGTTGGATGAGTCTGCTGCTGAAGCTGCTCCTCAGTTTGTCCACTGTGTTATGGAGGGGGTGGGAGGTGTTGTCCATGATCCTTGAGCGCATGCGCCGACGTGCATGCAGCCGGTTACAGTCGCTTTTTCGTTTGTTTTCTTCTTTTTCGTACTTTTCTCCTTTATTTCTTTATTTAACTCAGAACTTTTTGAGTACTGACTTTTGAAGTTGTACCCTCTTCAAACATGCTGGTGGAGAGAGTTCTGGTACTTTTTTTCACTCTGGAATTACTTTCATTCAAACATCGGACGGTCGCGCAGCAACTTCTGGGCCGCATTGTTTACTCCGGAGATCAGCTGATCGCTCTGAAGCCGGCCGGCTTGGAGACCAGATCATCGGAGATCCCCGCTGAAATCCGGAGAAAAACACACAGAGGATGCAGAGGGGGAACGAAGCGACGAGGGTAGAGAGTCGGGTCGAGACAGCAGAGGTTTATGGAGAAAAGGAGATATAAACCGTGTCTCCCCTCTCTCGTCATGGGCAACGTGAGATCGCTGGCAAACAAGATGGACGAGCTGACGGCGCTGGCCAGGAGTCAGAGGGAGTACCGGGAGTGTAGTTTAATGTGCTTTACGGAGACATGGCTGCACCAGGACATTCACGACGACAACGTTTCCATCGACGGCTTTCAGACCGTCCGGGCCGACAGGGATTGCACCGGGAGCGGTAAGCGTAAAGGAGGGGGGCTTGCTGTTCTCGTTAACAACCGGTGGTGCAATCCTTCCCACATCACCATCAAGGATCGTGTCTGTTGCCCGGACATTGAACTGTTGGCTGTAGGACTCAGGCCGTATTATTTGCCCAGGGAGTTCTCACATGCCATTGTTGTGACTGTTTACATCCCCCCCTCTGCCAACCCGAAGTCGGCGTGTGACGTCATTCACTCCGCCATAGCCCGTTTACAGACTCAACACCTGAATGCACTCATTGCTATTTCGGGTGACTTCAACCACGTCACCATGGCTAGGACACTTCCCACCTTCACACAGTATGTGAGCTGCCCCACTAGAGAGGAGAGGACCCTGGACTTACTGTATGCTAACGTTAAGCATGCATACAGCTCCTCCCCCCTCTGGGTAGGTCAGACCACAACCTAGTGCACCTCAACCCCTGTTATGTGCCTCTAGTCAAGAGCCAGCCTGCAACCACGAGGACAGTGAGGAGATGGTCAGAGGAGGCTTATGAGACACTTCAGGGATGTTTTGAGGTGACTGACTGGCAGGCGCTCTGTGAGCCGCATGGAGAGGACATTGATGGGCTCACAGAGTGCATCACGGACTACATCAACTTCTGTGTGGACTCCACTGTCCCAGCAAGGACTGTCCATTGTTATTCAAATAACAAGCCATGGGTGACAAAGGACATCAAGGCCATACTGAACAAAAAGAAGAGGGCCTTCAGAGCTGGCAACAGAGACGAGGTGAGAACGATCCAGGGGGAACTGAAGGTAAAGATCAGGGAGGCCAAGGAGAAGTACAGGAGGAAGCTGGAGTGGAAACTCCAGCAGAACAACACCAGAGAGGTCTGGAGTGGAATGAGGACTATCACGGGTTACAGGCCGACCAACAACAGAGGAGCTGAAGGCAGTGTGGACCGGGCCAACGAACTGAATCTGTTTTTCAACAGATTTGACTCTGTGGGCCCTGCTCAACCCCCCCATGACTCTTCTGCTGTCTGCCTCCAACCTTCACCTATTCCACTCCCCCCACCCCCTCCTGCTCCTCACAGCCCCCCACCCCCCTGTGAGATCTTTCCTCACACCTCGTCCCCCAGTCCCCAGGCTGACGGCACTCTTCAACCTGACGACACCACCCCTCCCCCACCGGTCACCTCTACAGTGTGCTTCACTGCCGACCATGTTAGAAGACAGCTGAGGAGACTCCACTCCAGCAAGGCTGCAGGCCCCGATGGTGTCAGCCCCAGGGTGCTTAAAGCCTGTGCCCCCCAGCTATGTGGAGTACTTCACCACGTCTTCAACATGAGCCTGAGTCTCCAGAGGGTCCCCGTGCTGTGGAAGACATCCTGCCTCGTTCCTGTTCCAAAGACGCCGCGTCCCAGTGGCTCCAAGGACTACAGACCCGTGGCACTGACCTCCCACATCATGAAGACCCTGGAGAGACTCGTCCTAGAGCAGCTCCGGCCCTTGGTCAAGCCACACTTGGACCCCCTTCAGTTCGCCTACCAGCCCCGACTTGGAGTGGAGGATGCCATCATCTACCTGCTCAACCGCGTCTACGCCCACCTGGATAAGCCGGCGAGCGCTGTGAGAGTCATGTTTTTTGACTTCTCCAGTGCGTTCAACACCATCCGCCCGGCTCTACTGGATGAGAAGCTGACGGAGATGCAGGTGGATGCCCCCCTCGTGTCCTGGATTGTCAACTACCTGACTGGCAGACCACAGTATGTGCGCTTACAACACTGTGTGTCAGACAGGGTGGTCAGCAACACCGGGGCCCCGCAGGGGACTGTCCTCTCTCCCTTCCTCTTCACCGCCTACACCACGGACTTCAGCTACTGCACAGAGACCTGCCATCTTCAGAAGTTTTCTGACGACTCAGCGATAGTTGGATGTATCAGCAAAGGTGATGAGGAGGAGTACAGGGCTGCTGTGGAGAACTTTGTCACATGGTGCGAGCAGAACCACCTGCAGCTCAACGTGACAAAAACAAAGGAACTGACTGTTGATCTGAGGAGGACCAAGGCGCCGATGACCCCTGTTTCCATCCAGGGGGTCAGTGTCGACATTGTAGAGGATTACAAGTACCTGGGAGTTCACATAGACAATAAACTGGACTGGGTAAAGAACACTAATGCCCTCTACAGGAAGGGCCAGAGCCGTCTCTACTTTCTGAGGCGGCTGAGGTCCTTCAACACCTGCCGGACTATGCTGAGGATGTTCTATGAGTCTGTGGTGGCCAGTGCTATCCTCTATGCTGTTGCATGCTGGGGCAGCAGGCTGAGGGTGGCGGACTCCAACAGACTAAACAAACTGATCCGCAAGGCCAGTGACGTTGTGGGGGTGCAGCTGGACTCTCTGACGGTGGTGTCAGAGAGGAGGACGCTGTCTAAACTGCGGGGCATCTTGGACAATGTTTCACATCCTCTCCATGACGTACTGGTCGGACACAAGAGCACCTTCAGTGGGAGACTCATTGCTCCCAAATGTACAACAGAGCGCCACAGGAAATCATTCCTGCCT
This sequence comes from Enoplosus armatus, assembly GCF_043641665.1. Classification (NCBI taxonomy): domain Eukaryota; kingdom Metazoa; phylum Chordata; class Actinopteri; order Centrarchiformes; family Enoplosidae; genus Enoplosus; species Enoplosus armatus. The sequence continues at coordinate 24,348,855 of NC_092190.1, read as the reverse complement.
GTGGCCATCAGACTGTTCAGCTCCTCCCTCTGAGTGTCAGACACTCAGGAAGAGACTGGAAATCTGTATCTATATCTACTTCATCTGTCATACACTACCTCACTATTTATTGTGATTGTTTAAGTGCAAACATGTATAGTGCAATATATATATAGTTATACACTACAGTGCAACACATCCATACATATATATACATTTTTACTGTATATATATATATTTTTTTACCTCACTCACTTAAATACTGTAAATGTGTATATTTTTTATTTTATATTTCTTATTTTTATATTTTGTACATACCTTTAGTTCTAAATTATGCTATTTTCCTACTCTGGAATGGGAGCACCGGTACTGTACAATTTCCCCCCGGGGATCAATAAAGTATTTCTGATTCTGATTCTGATTCTGATTGCTAGCAGTTTAGCTAGCATCCTCTCCTCAACCTCCTCCTCCAGGGGGACAAGCCTGGAGCCAACAACAGACTCTGCCTTCTTGATGAGTTTCCTCAGTCTGTTGGCGTCCTTTGCTTTGACAGACTGATAGAACATCTGGAGCATCCTGTCGCATACATTGAAGGACCTGAGCTTCCTGAGGAAAAAAAGCCGGCTCAAGCCCTTCTTGTATACAGCATCCGTGTTGGTGGACCACTCCAGCTTGTTGTCCAGATGGACACCGAGGTATTTGTATGATGGAAGGATTTCCACATCCGTCCCACCGATGGAAACAGGAGAGGGTGGGGACTTGTTCCTCCTGAAGTCCACCACCATCTCCTTAGTCTTTGCCACGTTCAGCTGCAGGTGATTCTCCCCACACCATCCCACGAAGCGGTCCACCAGGTCCCTGTACTCCTCCTCCCGTCCACTCTCCACACATCCTACTATGGCCGTGTCATCTGAGAACTTCTGCAGATGACAGGACTCTGTGCAGTGTTTGAAGTCTGCAGTGTAGGTGGTAAAGAGAAAGGGAGATAAGACAGTTCCCTGGGGGGCTCCGATGTTGCTGATCAGACGGTCAGACACACGGCCCTGTAGTCTTACGAACTGTGGTCTGCCCGTCAGATAGCTGTGGATCCATGCGACGAGGGGAGCGTCCACCTGCATGTCCTCCAGCTTGGCCTTCAGCAGTGTGGGCTGGATGGTATTGAAGGCACTGGAGAAGTCAAAGAACATGATGCGGGCTGTGTTGTTGGGTCTGTCCCGTGATGAGTAGGCCCTCTGCAGCAGATAGATTATAGCATCATCAACCCCCACACGGGGCTGGTATGCAAATTGCAGTGGGTCTTGTGATGGGCACACCTGTGGTCTAAGGTGTGCAAGGACCAGTCTCTCCATGACCTTCATTATGTGGGAGGTCAGTGCTATGGGCCTGTAATCGTTCAGTGCTGTAGGGCGGCTTTTCTTGGGCACTGGGACCAGGCAGGATGTTTTCCATAACACTGGAACTCTCTGAAGGTTCAGGCTTAGGTTAAAGAGATGCTGGAGGACTCCACCAAGCTGGCTGGAGCATGCCTTCGGCACGAGAGGGCTGATGCCATCCGGTCCAGCAGCTTGTCCCTGGCTGAGCCTCTTTAGCTCTCTCGTCACCTGGCTGTGATGTGTAGTCCGGTGTGGGTGGTGGGGGATGAGGCAGAGTCTTTGATGGGTGTTAGCAGTGGGGTGATAATGGGTGGTGGGGGGTGCAAGTCAGAGGGGTGTCTGCTGTAGAGGTGTGAGGGGGGAAGTGAGGTGGAGTTCAGGCTCCCAGGAGCCATGGAGGGGCTACTGGGGGTGGGGGTGGTGGAGTCAAACCTGTTGAAAAACTGGTTTAACTCATTGTCTCTTTCAGCGTTCCCCTCAGCAGTGCTCCCCCCACCTTTCTTCTGAAGGCCGGTGATCTCTCTCATCCCACTCCACACCTCTTTGGCCTTGTTCCTCTCCAGCTTCTCCTCCAGTTTCCTGCTGTAGGCATCCTTGCTTTCCTTTAGTCTGTGATTCAGTTCTCTTTCTACTCGCTTGAGCTCAGTGCGATCCCCTGCTCTGAAAGCCCTCTTCTTTTCATTGAGAAGAGCCTTCAGGTCTCTAGTTACCTAGGGTTTGTTGTTAGGGTAGAGGGGATGGAGTTGTCCACACAGAACCCAATGTTCTCCGAGACACAGTCTGTCAGGCCATCAATGTCCTCACCATGTGGTTCAAACAGGGCAATACAGTCAGTGGCCTCCAGTGCGCCACGCAGTGACTCCATGGCCTCATGAGACCATTTCCTCACTGTCCTCACTGTAGCTGGTTGCTGCTGAACCACAGGCTTGTATGATGGTGTGAGCAGGACGAGGTTGTGGTCTGATCTGTCCAGTGGGGGGAGGGCAGTGGAGCTGTATGCATCCCTGATATTCGCATACAGCAAGTCCAAAGTCTTATTTTCTCTTGTATGGAATTTAACGTAACATAACCATGACTTACCTTTCCAAAGGGGTGAAAATCACTACAAGTCCACCACGTACTAGAGTGCGGTGTATGAAAGGCAAGACATAGAGGGTTGTGATGAGTTTTGCAGGCTGGCTAGTTTGGTAGCTAACATTAGCTAACATGAGTTGCGATGACTCCTCTGCTCCACTAGGTGTCCTTCTGTCTTCTGTTGTTTTTCGTTTTGTTTTGCAGGATCCAGGTCAGGTCGGAGGGTCATCATTTCCTTCATGAACCACACCTGGACCCGGTGTGATGCTGTATAAAAACGTCACCACTTCCCCATAGACTGGTCTCCACCATCGTGGACACGGTTGTCTTTTGCTTTATTATTTCTTGTTTTCACATCTTTTTCTGTTTTGTTAGCACGTTGTAAATAAACACACCTGCTCGTTGTTTAAAAACCTGTTTCGTCTCCCTTCCGGGTCGTAGCTTAAGAGCCGGGCTATGACAGTCTACATGAAACTACAGGAACATCGTACTAATCATGTCGTCATTCATCTCGTAGTTGGTTGGCTCCAGGATTAAAACTCTTTCTGAAATGATTTTCTGAAACGACAAATTCACCTCCAGAGCCATCCAAAAAGTGGGCGGTCATACTAGGACATACTATGTTAGAAAAAGGAGTAACTTCAACACATTGATCAGTCATGACATTGTTGAAGCTGCTGTTACTCTTTACTGTGTGTCAGTCATAGAAACACATTCTTACATTAAACACCATCCAATGATCAGAGGAGTCACTCATCTTCAGGATTATTACACAAGAAATGAGAAACTAATCAGTCATGAGTGATACATCAGTTCACTTTGGCTGGACAGAACAACCTCCTGAGGTGTTTATAAATTTCTTTCATTTTCAGTCCATACATGATTGGATTAAAGAGAGGATGATATAAAACGATTTGTAAGTTCATTATTAAATGCACAGTCTTTGGAAAATTAGATTCCAGTCCAACTGTAATGACATCATACACACACAAACAGGAAAAGTTTAACAAAACTATCAGGTGGGGTAAACAGGTCTGTGCAGCTTTTTTCCTGACTTCTCTACTACTTCGATAGGATATTATGAGTATCCTGGTGTATGTAAGAAATATGAAAAGCACAGGGAGAAGTGCAACATTAAGCAGTATGATCATATCTTGTATGAAATGTGCTTTTGAGATCACACATTGAAGTTTGTAAACTGTGTTATTGCAAAAAACTCCTTTTAAAATAAAGCTACAGAGTTCTTCTTTGGCGCTCAAAGCAGTTGCCACAGTGACCTGAGAGGCAGGTAGAGTCCAGGCTAAAACCAAGAAAATACTGACAGTGGTTTTCCTCATGATAGTTGGATATTGCAGAGGTTTACATATAGACACATACCTGTCATAGGACATGGCTGCCAGCAGTAAGAACTCTGAACCGCCTAAACAGTAAAATACATGAAATTGGAAGAGACAGGCTGAATATGATATGATCTGTTTCTCAGATAAAAAGTCGATCAGAAGCTTTGGGTAGACCACAGTGCTGAAAAGAACAGAGTTGATTAACAAAGCTGCAATGAAGATGTACATAGGCTCATGGAGGTTTTGGTGAATCCAGATAATATACACAATGGTAGAATTACTGCATATTATTAGAATATATACTGTGAACATAATCACAAAATAAACATATCTGTATTTGTGAACTTCCACATGCCCTCCAAAAGTTATATATGTTCCATTTAATTCATTATCCATTAAGACTGTCAAAGATTAAGACTCAATATTAATAAGTAAAACAAACTATGTGAATAAAAGAGGTGGATTGTAATAATATTATGTAATAAAAACTAATATGGATCAATGAAAACTGAGAAAAGAACTGTCACTCAATAAACATGTCACCTGTACTTGAGAGTCTTTCATTTACAGTTAGCTGACCTAAAGACACACTTAGAAGTTTCATCTCCAGAACTGTTTGAGTCTGTGGAGTGTGTTTATCATATTACTTCACCCCCCCATGGATCTCATTGAAGTCCGTACCAACAACGGCTGACATGCATCAAACTCTAGAGACTCTTGTAAGCAGGGTTGCTCAGCAGTTTGGGAAACTTTGTGTTTCAGGAGACCCAGAGGCTGGGGTTGGAAAATGTGATCGCAAAGTCTTTTGCTAATTGGTCAAAAGTTTGGAAGAGATAATGTTTACATGTTGCAGGAGTCCCAAAGCCAGGAAGGGGACATTGGACTCACCTGGAGAACAGGTGCCATAATGTCATACCCATCCAAGGTAGACTTACCACGAACTATGAGATTGTGAAACAAGGGTATATGCTCCTGTAGAAGCCAAAAGTCCGTATGATATCAACTTCGTTTTAAGAAAAACATATTTTACTTGCTGTGTCATAGAGAAGTACTACACTACCCACAATCCTAAAGTGTAACAGCGAAGTCTCTGATTGATGGAGCTCACTGTTACCATGGAAATGTTTACCGCACCAGCAACCTCACAAATGGCTAGTGAGTCACTGCTACCACTGAACTCTACAATCACTTACGTTACGTTTACCACAGAATAGGTAGATAGATAGATAACTTTATTCATCCCCAAAGGGAAATTAAATTGTCATAGCAGCCAAAACACAAAATACACAAGAAATATAAGAACAAATACACAAAGAAAATTATACAAAAACGTACATTAGCCAGCAAAGTCTAAAATAAATAAATAGGTGCACAAGTAGTCAGGAGGTGGTGGCAGATAATACAGACACAAGCATACATACACAGAATAGAATGATATATAATATCAATATAGTGTATGTTATGTGATGACTGTGTAGGCTTAATATATATATGATATATATTCAAAGTGTGAGGGTGCAGTGAGGTAGTGCAGAAAGTCCGGTTCAGTCCAGTTCTGTGAGGACCGGTCTGGCAGAGGCAGATGTATTAAAAAGTCTGACAGCAGTAGGGACAGCACAGTTGGATGAGTCTGCTGCTGAAGCTGCTCCTCAGTTTGTCCACTGTGTTATGGAGGGGGTGGGAGGTGTTGTCCATGATTGCTAGCAGTTTAGCTAGCATCCTCTCCTCAACCACCTCCTCCAGGGGGACAAGCCTGGAGCCAACAACAGACTCTGCCTTCTTGGTGAGTTTCCTCAGTCTGTTGGCGTCCTTTGCTTTGATCCCTGCACCCCAGCAGGTCGCAGCAAAGTAGATGGTGCTCGCTACAACAGACTGATAGAACATCTGGAGCATCCTGTCGCATACATTGAAGGACCTGAGCTTCCTGAGGAAAAAAAGCCGGCTCAAGCCCTTTTTGTATACAGCATCCGTGTTGGTGGACCACTCCAGCTTGTTGTCCAGATGGACACCGAGGTATTTGTATGATGGAACGATTTCCACATCCGTCCCACCGATGGAAACAGGAGAGGGTGGGGACTTGTTCCTCCTGAAGTCCACCACCATCTCCTTAGTCTTTGCCACGTTCAGCTGCAGGTGATTCTCCCCACACCATCCCACGAAGCGGTCCACCAGGTCCCTGTACTCCTCCTCCCGTCCACTCTCCACACATCCTACTATGGCCGTGTCATCTGAGAACTTCTGCAGATGACAGGACTCTGTGCAGTGTTTGAAGTCTGCAGTGTAGGTGGTAAAGAGAAAGGGAGATAAGACAGTTCCCTGGGGGGCTCCGATGTTGCTGATCAGACGGTCAGACACACGGCCCTGTAGTCTTACGAACTGTGGTCTGCCCGTCAGATAGCTGTGGATCCATGCGACGAGGGGAGCGTCCACCTGCATGTCCTCCAGCTTGGCCTTCAGCAGTGTGGGCTGGATGGTATTGAAGGCACTGGAGAAGTCAAAGAACATGATGCGGGCTGTGTTGTTGGGTCTGTCCCGTGATGAGTAGGCCCTCTGCAGCAGATAGATTATAGCATCATCAACCCCCACACGGGGCTGGTATGCAAATTGCAGTGGGTCTTGTGATGGGCACACCTGTGGTCTAAGGTGTGCAAGGACCAGTCTCTCCATGACCTTCATTATGTGGGAGGTCAGTGCTATGGGCCTGTAATCGTTCAGTGCTGTAGGGCGGCTTTTCTTGGGCACTGGGACCAGGCAGGATGTTTTCCATAACACTGGAACTCTCTGAAGGTTCAGGCTTAGGTTAAAGAGATGCTGGAGGACTCCACCAAGCTGGCTGGAGCATGCCTTCAGCACGCGAGGGCTGATGCCATCCGGTCCAGCAGCTTGTCCCTGGCTGAGCCTCTTTAGCTCTCTCGTCACCTGGCTGTGATGTGTAGTCCGGTGTGGGTGGTGGGGGATGAGGCAGAGTCTTTGATGGGTGTTAGCAGTGGGGTGATAATGGGTGGTGGGGGGTGCAAGTCAGAGGGGTGTCTGCTGTAGAGGTGTGAGGGGGGAAGTGAGGTGGAGTTCAGGCTCCCAGGAGCCATGGAGGGGCTACTGGGGGTGGGGGTGGTGGAGTCAAACCTGTTGAAAAACTGGTTTAACTCATTGGCTCTTTCAGCGTTCCCCTCAGCAGCGCTCCCCCCACCTTTCTTCTGAAGGCCGGTGATCTCTCTCATCCCACTCCACACCTCTTTGGCCTTGTTCCTCTCCAGCTTCTCCTCCAGTTTCCTGCTGTAGGCATCCTTGCTTTCCTTTAGTCTGTGATTCAGTTCTCTTTCTACTCGCTTGAGCTCAGTGCGATCCCCTGCTCTGAAAGCCCTCTTCTTTTCATTGAGAAGAGCCTTCAGGTCTCTAGTTACCTAGGGTTTGTTGTTAGGGTAGAGGGGATGGAGTTGTCCACACAGAACCCAATGTACTCCGAGACACAGTCTGTCAGGCCATCAATGTCCTCACCATGTGGTTCAAACAGGGCAATACAGTCAGTGGCCTCCAGTGCGCCACGCAGTGACTCCATGGCCTCATGAGACCATTTCCTCACTGTCCTCACTGTAGCTGGATGCTGCTGAACCACAGGCTTGTATGATGGTGTGAGCAGGACGAGGTTGTGGTCTGATCTGTCCAGTGGGGGGAGGGCAGTGGAGCTGTATGCATCCCTGATATTCGCATACAGCAAGTCCAAAGTCTTATTTTCTCTTGTATGGCATTTAACATAACATAACCATGACTTACCTTTCCAAAGGGGTGAAAATCACTACAAGTCCACCACGTACTGGAGTGCGGTGTATGAAAGGCAAGACATAGAGGGTTGTGATGAGTTTTGCAGGCTGGCTAGTTTGGTAGCTAACATTAGCTAACATGAGTTGCGATGACTCCTCTGCTCCACTAGGTGTCCTTCTGTCTTCTGTTGTTTTTCGTTTTGTTTTGCAGGATCCAGGTCAGGTCGGAGGGTCATCATTTCCTTCATGAACCACACCTGGACCCGGTGTGATGCAGTATAAAAACATCACCACTTCCCCATAGACTGGTCTCCACCATTGTGGACACGGTTGTCTTTTGCTTTGTTATTTCTTGTTTTCACATCTTTTTCTGTTTTGTTAGCACGTTGTAAATAAACACACCTGCTCGTTGTTTAAAAACCCGTTTCGTCTCCCTTCCGGGTCGTAGCTTAAGAGCCGGGCTATGACAGTCTACATGTTACAGTCGCTCCTGTTTGTTTTCTTCTTTTTCTTACTTTTCTCCTTTATTTCTTTGTTTAACTCAGAACTTTTTTAAGTACTGACTTTTGAAGTTGTGTCCTCTTCCAACATGCTGGTGGAGAGAGTTCTGGTACTTCTTTTTCACTCTGGAATTACTTTCATTCAAACATCGGACGGTCGCGCAGCAACTTCTAGGCCGCATTGTTTACTCCGGAGATCAGCTGATCGCTCTGAAGCCGGCCGGCTTGGAGACCAGATCATCGGAGATCCCCGCTGAAATCTGGAGAAAAACACGCAGAGGATGCAGAGGGGGAACGAAGCGACGAGGGAAGAGAGTTGGGTCGAGACAGCAGAGGTTTATGGAGAAAGGGAGATATAAGCCGTGTCTCCCCTCTCTCGTCATGGGCAACGTGAGATCGCTGGCAAACAAGATGGACGAGCTGACGGCGCTGGCCAGGAGTCAGAGGGAGTACCGGGAGTGTAGTTTAATGTGCTTTACGGAGACATGGCTGCACCAGGACATTCCCGACGACAACGTATCCATCGACGGCTTTCAGACCGTCCGGGCCGACAGGGATTGCACCGGGAGCGGTAAGCGTAAAGGAGGGGGACTTGCCGTTCTCGTTAACAACCGGTGGTGCAATCCTTCCCACATCACCATCAAGGATCGTGTCTGTTGCCCGGACATTGAACTGTTGGCTGTTGGACTCAGGCCGTATTATTTGCCCAGGGAATTCTCACATGCCATTGTTGTGACTGTTTACATCCCCCCCTCTGCCAACCCGAAGTCGGCGTGTGACGTCATTCACTCCGCCATAGCCCGTTTACAGACTCAACACCTGAATGCACTCATTGCCATTTCGGGTGACTTCAACCACGTCACCATGGCTAGGACACTTCCCACCTTCACACAGTATGTGAGCTGTCCCACTAGAGAGGAGAGGACCCTGGACTTATTGTATGCTAACGTTAAGGATGCATACAGCACCTCTCCCCTCCCCCCTCTGGGTAGGTCAGACCACAACCTAGTGCACCTCAACCCCTGTTATGTGCCTCTAGTCAAGAGCCAGCCTGCAACCACGAGGACAGTGAGGAGATGGTCGGAGGAGGCTTATGAGACACTTCAGGGATGTTTTGAGGTGACTGACTGGCAGGCACTCTGTGAGCCGCATGGAGAGGACATTGATGGGCTCACAGAGTGCATCACGGACTACATCAACTTCTGTGTGGACTCCACTGTCCCAGCAAGGACTGTCCATTGTTATTCTAACAACAAGCCATGGGTGACAAAGGACATCAAGGCCATACTGAACAAAAAGAAGAGGGCCCTCAGAGCTGGCAACAGAGACGAGGTGAGAACGATCCAGGGGGAACTGAAGGTAAAGATCAGGGAGGCCAAGGAGAAGTACAGGAGGAAGCTGGAGTGGAAACTCCAGCAGAACAACACCAGAGAGGTCTGGAGTGGAATGAGGACCATCACGGGTTACAGGCCGAGCAACAACAGAGGAGCTGAAGGCAGTGTGGACCGGGCCAACGAACTGAATCTGTTTTTCAACAGATTTGACAGCTGAGGAGACTCCACTCCAGCAAGGCTGCAGGCCCCGATGGTGTCAGCCCCAGGGTGCTTAAAGCCTGTGCCCCCCAGCTATGTGGAGTACTTCACCACGTCTTCAACATGAGCCTGAGTCTTCAGAGGGTCCCCGTGCTGTGGAAGACGTCCTGCCTCGTTCCTGTTCCAAAGACGCCGCGTCCCAGTGGCTCCAAGGACTACAGACCCGTGGCACTGACCTCCCACATCATGAAGACCCTGGAGAGACTCGTCCTAGAGCAGCTCCGGCCCTTGGTCAAGCCACACTTGGACCCCCTTCAGTTCGCCTACCAGCCCCGACTTGGAGTGGAGGATGCCATCATCTACCTGCTCAACCGCGTCTACGCCCACCTGGATAAGCCGGCGAGCGCTGTGAGAGTCATGTTTTTTGACTTCTCCAGTGCGTTCAACACCATCCGCCCGGCTCTACTGGGTGAGAAGCTGACGGAGATGCAGGTGGATGCCCCCCTCGTGTCCTGGATTGTCAACTACCTGACTGGCAGACCACAGTATGTGCGCTTACAACACTGTGTGTCAGACAGGGTGGTCAGCAACACCGGGGCCCCGCAGGGGACTGTCCTCTCCCCCTTCCTCTTCACCATCTACACCACGGACTTCAGCTACTGCACTGAGACCTGCCATCTTCAGAAGGTTTCTGATGACTCAGCAATAGTTGGATGTATCAGTAAGGGTGATGAAGAGGAGTACAGGGCTGCTGTGGAGAACTTTGTCACATGGTGCAAGCAGAACCACCTGCAGCTCAACGTGACAAAAACAAAGGAACTGACTGTTGATCTGAGGAGGACCAAGGCGCCGATGACCCCTGTTTCCATCCAGGGGGTCAGTGTCGACATTGTAGAGGATTACAAGTACCTGGGAGTTCACATAGACAATAAACTGGACTGGGTAAAGAACACTAATGCTCTCTACAGGAAGGGCCAGAGCCGTCTCTACTTTCTGAGGCGGCTGAGGTCCTTCAACATCTGCTGGACTATGCTGAGGATGTTCTATGAGTCTGTGGTGGCCAGTGCTATCCTCTATGCTGTTGCATGCTGGGGCAGCAGGCTGAGGGTGGCGAACTCCAACAGACTAAACAAACTGATCCGCAAGGCCAGTGACGTTGTGGGGGTGCAGCTGGACTCTCTGACGGTGGTGTCAGAGAGGAGGACGCTGTCTAAACTGCGGGGCATCTTGGACAATGTTTCACATCCTCTCCATGACGTACTGGTCGGACACAAGAGCAGCTTCAGTGGGAGACTCATTCCTCCCAAATGTCCAACAGATCGACACAGGAAATCATTCCTGCCTGTGGCCATCAAACTGTTCAACTCCTCCCTCTGAGGGTCAGACACTCAGGAAGAGACTGGAAATCTGTATCTACCTCACCTGTTCATACACCACCTCACTATTTATTCTAAATGTTTAAGTGCAATACATATATAGTCACACACTTTAGTGCAACACATACATACATATACATTGTTATTGTATATATTTTTACCTCATTTCACTTAAATACTGTAAATGTGTATATTTTGTATTTTGTATTTCTTATTTTTATATTTTGTACTTTATATATATTTTGTATTTTATATTTTGTACATACTCTTAGTTCTAAATTATGCGACTTTCTACTCTTGAATGGGAGCACCGGTACTGTGCAATTTCCCCCCGGGGATCAATAAAGTATTTCTGATTCTGGTTGGCTCCAGGATTAAAACTCTTTCTGAAATGATTTTCTGAAACGACAAATTCACCTCCAGAGCCATCCAAAAAGTGGGCGGTCATACTAGGACATACTATGTTAGAAAAAGGAGTAACTTCAACACATTGATCAGTCATGACATTGTTGAAGCTGCTGTTACTCTTTACTGTGTGTCAGTCATAGAAACACATTCTTACATTAAACACCATCCAATGATCAGAGGAGTCACTTATCTTCAGGATTATTACACAAGAAATGAGAAACTAATCAGTCATGAGTGATACATCAGTTCACTTTGGCTGGACAGAACAACCTCCTGAGGTGTCTATAAATTTCTTTCATTTTCAGTCCATACATGATTGGATTAAAGAGAGGATGATATAAAACGATTTGTAGGTTCATTATTAAATGCACAGTCTTTGGAAAATTAGATTCCAGTCCAACTATAATGACATCATACACACACAAACAGGAAAAGTTTAACAAAACTATCAGGTGGGGTAAACAGGTCTGTGCAGCTTTTTTCCTGACTTCTCTACTACTTCGATAGGATATTATGAGTATCCTGGTGTATGTAAGAAATATGAAAAGCACAGGGAGAAGTGCAACATTAAGCAGTATGATCATATCTCGTATAAAACGTGCTTTTGAGATCACACATTGAAGTTTGTAAACTGTGTTATTGCAAAAAACTCCTTTTAAAATAAAGCTACAGAGTTCTTCTTTGGCGCTCAAAGCAGTTGGCACAGTGAGCTGAGAGGCAGGTAGAGTCCAGGCTAAAACCAAGAAAATACTGACAGTGGTTTTCCTCATGATAGTTGGATATTGCAGAGGTTTACATATAGACACATACCTGTCATAGGACATGGCTGCCAGCAGTAAGAACTCTGAACCGCCTAAACAGTAAAATACATGAAATTGGAAGAGACAGGCGGAATATGATATGATCTGTTTCTCAGATAACAAGTCGATCAGAAGCTTTGGGTAGACCACAGTGCTGAAAAGAACAGAGTTGATTAACAAAGCTGCAATGAAGATGTACATAGGCTCATGGAGGTTTTGGTGAATCCAGATAATATACACAATGGTAGAATTACTGCATATTATTAGAATATATACTGTGAACATAATCACAAAATAAACATATCTGTATTTGTGAACTTCCACATGCCCTCCAAAAGTTATATATGTTCCATTTAATTCATTATCCATTAAGACTGTCAAAGACTAAGACTCAATATTAATAAGTAAAACAAACTATGTGAATAAAAGAGGTGGATTGTAATAATATTTTGTAATAAAAACTAATATGGATCAGTGAAAACTGAGAAAAGAACTGTCACTCAATAAACATGTCACCTGTACTTGAGAGTCTTTCATTTACAGTTAGCTGACCTAAAGACACACTTAGAAGTTTCATCTCCAGAATTCACAACTGAACTGTTTGAGTCTGTGGAGTGTGTTTATCATATTACTTCACCCCCCCATGGATCTCATTGAAGTCCGTACCAACAACGGCTGACATGCATCAAACTCTAGAGACTCTTGTAAGCAGGGTTGCTCAGCAGTTTGGAAAACTTTGTGTTTCAGGAGACCCAGAGGCTGGGGTTGGAAAATGTGATCGCAAAGTCTTTTGCTAATTGGTCAAAAGTTTGGAAGAGATAATGTTTACATGTTGCAGGAGTCCCAAAGCCAGGAAGGGGACATTGGACTCACCTGGAGAACAGGTGCCATAATGTCATACCCATCCAAGGTAGACTTACCACGAACTATGAGATTGTGAAACAAGGGTATATGCTCCTGTAGAAGCCAAAAGTCCGTATGATATCAACTTCGTTTTAAGAAAAACATATTTTACTTGCTGTGTCATAGAGAAGTACTACACTACCCACAATCCCAAAGTGTAACAGCGACGTCTCAGATTGATGGAGCTCACTGTTACCATGGAAATGTTTACCGCACCAGCATCCTCACAAATGGCTAGTGAGTCACTGCTACCACTGAACTCTACAATCACTTACGTTACGTTTACCACAGAACAACCATGACTTACCTTTCCAAAGGGGTGAAAATCACTACAAGTCCACCACGTACTGGAGTGCGGTGTATGAAAGACAAGACATAGAGGGTTGTGATGAGTTTTGCAGGCTGGCTAGTTTGGTAGCTAACATTAACTAACACGAGTTGCGATGACTCCTCTGCTCCACTAGGTGTCCTTCTGTCTTCTGTTGTTTTTCGTTTTGTTTTGCAGGATCCAGGTCAGGTCGGAGGGTCATCATTTCCTTCATGAACCACACCTGGGCCCGATGTATCGCTGTATAAAAAACCATCGTGTACATGGTTGTCTTTTGCTTTGTTATTTCTTGTTTTCTCATCTCTTTCTTTTTTGTTAGCACGTTGTAAATACATTTTTTTGGTCATTGTTTGGTCTCCCTTCCTGCTTAAGAGACTTCCTGTGACAAATGGGGGCTTGTCTGATTTTATGAATGAAACCGGTGGTCAGTGGAATGTGCTGTAGTGTCCACGTGACGTCGGAGGTTAGCAGGCCGTGCACCTCGTGTTGTGAGCGAGTTGTTTGGAGACATAGACGAAGGTGGTAAGTAAGCCGTTTTGCATTAATGTAGGAGCTGTGCTGTATAACAGGTCGCTTTCTTCTGCGGATGTGTGTTTGTGTCACCAGCTTGTTTTACACTGGTGATTGTGTGGCACTGAGTTCTGTTGGTCCTGGGCACGGCTGTAGTAAATTGTTATTCTGTCCGTGGTTAGGCCGAAGAGCGGGTTCCCTTTGGAATTCTCGGGAGCACGTCCGTAGCTGCAGGTGGGTCGCCAGGCTATGGTTGCTTTACCGGGCTATCGGGTTTCAGTACATAAATACCCGCCACAAGTAACACCTGAAGACTAGGGGGGAGCTGAGCTAGATTCTGGATAGGTAGTTAGAGGGACAAGGCTGCGGTGATGTGGTGGCTGTGAGTTGGGGCTGTTTGAGCTCAGCATGCCACGGGTAGGAATGATGGAGTGGCGACCTGCATCAGTTGGTGTGTTGTGGGCAGGAAAGTGGAGGCGTTATTCGAGAGTCATGGCTAGTGTAGAAGACTTTTTGAGAGTCTGAGGAGTTACTGGAGTGTTGTTCGCGGGCGCAATTGTTGGAAATCGCTGAGCTTTTCAAATTGGACATCGACAATAAGAGGTTGGTAGTTGATTCTGCAACAAACTGAAAGGGAAAAATTGGCTGTTGAGAAATTGAGGAGGGACGCAGAAATCAAAAGACTTGATATGGAGGAGCGGAGGTTAAGTTTAAGTGAACCTGATGCAGGTGCGGGCCAGGCCTTCCTTGCTGCTCCTGGTAGGGCTACTGCTGGTGTTTTTGATGTTGCAGATAATCTGTGCTTGGTTCCTCAGAGACACGTATACTTTTTTCACACTTTTTGTGCGGGCAGCTGAAGGTAGAGAGTGGTCAGATGCTGACCGCACATTACTTTTGCAGTGCGTGCTGACAGGCAGAGCGCAGGAAGCCTACTCAGCTCTCACGGTGGCTGAAAGTAAAGTTTATGTAACAGTCAAGGCTGCGGTGTTACGGGCGTATGAGTTGGTGCCTGAGGTGTATCGCCAGAAGTTCCGGACATGGGAGAAGTCCAGACGCGTGTTGAGTTTGCCAGGGACTTGGCTACTCATTTCAGTAGGTGGTTTACTGCATTGAAGGTTGAGTCTTACGATGCTTTGAGTGATTTGGTGGTTTTGGAGCAATTGAAAAATTCTGTTTCCAGTCACATTGGTCGTTTACATCAGTGAGCATAAAGTGATGACTGCTGCAAAGCCGCTGCGCTGGCCGATGAGTATGTGCTTATACACAGGGGTGGTCGTGAGCGCCGAGCTCGAGATGAAGCTGGTTACAGGGGGAATGGCAGCACCTTTCGTGCAACAGGTAACTGGGAGGAAGGAGCTGGTTCTCGCCTGGGTAGGCCAGAACGGGCTACACAAGGTCCGATGCAGTTTGACTCGACTAAAGTATGTAGCTTTTGCAAAGGCAGGGGGCACTGGAAAGCTGATTGTCCTAAAGCCAATGTTAGGCGTGGGAATAGTGGGGCGCAGGTTAAATCTGCTGCGTTTGCTGCTTCTGTTAAACATGTTAGGCCTGTCATTTCTCCCCGTCAGCAGGTGGAAACTGGAGTGAAAGGCAGCTTGGAGAAAAATTCGGAGAGACACTGGGGTGTTTAATTCATACATTGTGAGCTTTGTGCTGCCTTTTTCAAAGGAATCTGGTACGGGAGACCATGTTCTGATGCGGGTTATGGGCTTAACGGCGTTGGCTGTTCCACTGCATAGATTGGTGCTTAACTGTGGGTTGGTCGACATGGGTGTGCGGCCTGCACTGCCCATTGTGGGCGTAGACATCATTCTAGGGAATGACCTGGCTGGTAGCCGTGTGTGCGCCGATAATCAGGCCAGTGACGTTGTGGGGGTGGAGCTGGACTCTCTGACGGTAAACATGTGCCAGTGCTGATGTATATATATACACACACACTTATATTTTCACTTAAATACTGTAAACATGTATATTTTTATTTTGTATTTCTTATTTTTATGTTTTGTACATACTTTAGCTCTAAATTTATGCTACTTTCTAATCTTGAATGGGAGCACTGGGACTGTACAATTTCCCCCCTGGGATCAATAAAGTATTTCTGATTCTGACTTTTGGGCTGTTCTTTGGACTCTGATTCTTGCCTGTTCCTCGCCTTATCTGTTTACCTGTTCGGACTGCTTTCCCAGCTTTGACCACTGCCTGATCAGTATCCTGTAAGTCATTGTCCCCCTGGATTTGCTAAATAAATCCCCTGCACTGCATCTACTCTGCCCTGTGTCTGCTATTGGGCCCTATTCCTTGTGTTCCTTGCTGCCCGGCACCGCCATCCGTGACAGGTCTTGTGGGTTACTACCACAGCTTTTGTAAAAACTTCTCAACTGTGGTGGCTCCTTTGATGGATTTACTAAATCCATCCACTACATGAAACTACAGGAACATCGTACTAATCATGTCGACATTCATCTCGTAGTTGGTTGGCTCCAGGATTAAAACTCTTTCTGAAATGATTTTCAAAAAGTGGGCGGTCATACTAGGACATACTATGTTAGAAAAAGGAGAAACTTCAACACATTGATCAGTCATGACATTGTTGAAGCTGCTGTTACTCTTTACTGTGTGTCAGTCATAGAAACACATTCTTACATTAAACACCATCCAATGATCAGAGGAGTCACTCATCTTCAGGATTATTACACAAGAAATGAGAAACTAATCAGTCATGAGTGATACATCAGTTCACTTTGGCTGGACAGAACAACCTCCTGAGGTGTTTATAAATTTCTTTCATTTTCAGTCCATACATGATTGGATTAAAGAGAGGATGATATAAAACGATTTGTAGGTTCATTATTAAATGCACAGTCTTTGGAAAATTAGATTCCAGTCCAACTGTAATGACATCATACACACACAAACAGGAAAAGTTTAACAAAACTATCAGGTGGGGTAAACAGGTCTGTGCAGCTTTTTTCCTGACTTCTCTACTACTTCGATAGGATATTATGAGTATCCTGGTGTATGTAAGAAATATGAAAAGCACAGGGAGAAGTGCAACATTAAGCAGTATGATCATATCTCGTATAAAACGTGCTTTTGAGATCACACATTGAAGTTTGTAAACTGTGTTATTGCAAAAAACTCCTTTTAAAATAAAGCTACAGAGTTCTTCTTTGGCGCTCAAAGCAGTTGGCACAGTGACCTGAGAGGCAGGTAGAGTCCAGGCTAAAACCAAGAAAATACTGACAGTGGTTTTCCTCATGATAGTTGGATATTGCAGAGGTTTACATATAGACACATACCTGTCATAGGACATGGCTGCCAGCAGTAAGAACTCTGAACCGCCTAAACAGTAAAATACATGAAATTGGAAGAGACAGGCGGAATATGATATGATCTGTTTCTCAGATAAAAAGTCGATCAGAAGCTTTGGGTAGACCACAGTGCTGAAAAGAACAGAGTTGATTAACAAAGCTGCAATGAAGATGTACATAGGCTCATGGAGGTTTTGGTGAATCCAGATAATATACACAATGGTAGAATTACTGCATATTATAGAATATATACTGTGAACATAATCACAAAATATGTATAAAAATGTTTTTCTTTTTAACCCATTGTCTATACCTTTGGACTTTGGTGGAAAACATCACACTAGGTTTAAAGGATATGTCCGTGTATATGAGTGTGTGGCAGCTGCAAAGGAGGTACAGTCTACAAATAGTGGTAATAATAAAAAGTTTATGCGACAGCAACAATAATTTGGTTTCCTTTATTTATCTATTTCTATTCCGAATCTAAAATCAGGCACTAGAAAACAACGTAAAACAGAAAACTCTATGGCACACAGGAACACACTCTTGCTTTCAAGGCTGTTAATTTAAAATGTCAACATCTTTGAATTTGATCAGAAGACCGAGAAAAAAGTGCCAATGTGAATGTCAATACTGGGACACAAGTTCTATTTTGCTACAGAAAGAGAAATCACATCTATGCATTAGTAAGACGACATCAGTGTACATAGTTAACACAGATACATCGGTTTAATTTTGACTGAACAATCTCTTGAGGTGCCTGTAAATGTCTTTCATCTTCAGTCCATATATGATTGGATTAAAGAGAGGATGATAGATTAGTATTTGTAAAGTCATTATTAAGCGTACGGTTTTTGAAAAGTTGGTTTCCAGTCGAACTAGAAGTACGTCATATGTAGTCAAACAGGAAAAGTTGATTAAAACCATCAAATGTGGTAAACAGGTCTGTGCAGCTTTTTTCCTGACTTCTCTACTACTTCGATAGGATATTATAAATATCTTTGTATATGTAAACAGTATAAAAAGCACAGGGAGAAGTACAGCATTTAGCAAAGCAACCATACCATATATGGTCATTACTTTTGAAGTCACACAGTGAAGCTGGTAAACTGCATTGTTGCAAACAATTCCTTTTAAAATGAAGTTACAAAGTTGTCTATTAGCACTCAGAGAAACTGCCACTGCAACCTGACAAGCAGGCAGAAGCCAGGCTAAAGTGAGGAACATACTGATAGTGGTTTTCCTCATGATAGTTGGATATTGCAGAGGTTTACATATAGACACATACCTGTCATAGGCCATGCCTGACAACAGTAAGAACTCTGAGGCGGCTAGAGAGTAATATAGAAACCACTGAAAGAGACAGGCGGAATATGATATGATCTGTTTTTCTGATAACAAGTCGATCAGAAGCTTTGGGTAGACCGCAGTGCTGAAAAGAACAGAGTTCAGCAACAGAGCTGCAATGAAGATGTACATAGGCTCATGGAGGTTTTTATGAATCCAGATAAGACACACAACAGTAGAATTACTGCAGAGTATTAGAATATATACTGTAAACATGATCACAAAATAAACACATCCGTATTTATGAACTTCCACATGCCCATCAAGAGTTACGTATGTTGCATTTATTTCATTATCCATGTCTGAAACTAAATGTTAAAGAATATAACAGGCACATTACTTGAAGTCTCTAACCTCCATCAGATTGTCTTATACAGTCATCGGTACCTGAACACAGACACTGGAAAGTGATCTGCTTGAGTCTGTAGGATGTTTTTACTGGACTGTTTCACCCTCCAAGGACCTCATTAAACTCTCCAAAGAAAGAGGTAACGTTAACAACTAGAGGCCTGGACTCGATGTTGTTAGACTTTGTTTGCTGCGGTGTGTCTCTGGCACATTGCATCTGTAGAGTTTGTGCTGAAACACCAATTGTGTTTTTCAGGGTTACTTCAACCTTGACCTTTTGCGATGACATAATTATCTAATTAGTGCCATTTCTCAAGAAGACTCCGATATGCTTCACTCTCTTTGCTCGTTCTGAATCACAGATGCATCTGCAGGCATTCAATATCCCAGATAGCAACTGGGCATCTGGCCCAGTGGTTGCCAGCATCTCCCAGTTTCTTCTGACCCACATACAGCGTGGAATAATGTGATGACTCCAAGTTCATTCTATGGAGATTTTGTGGTGTTATTATATTCTGTGTATAGTTTTGTGTTGAGAGAGTTTATGCCTTACATGGTAGAAGCATCTCCATCCTATATCTTCCATATCTATGGGGACTGCAAGACACACCGTGAGGAAACCAAGTAGACCCAGCTGCTCCTGCTGGAGCACGAAATGGCAGTTGACTTTGAATGAGACCTCCACACCACCAGAGTACCTACCCATGTGCTCAGATAAGCTAAACTAAGCTAAGGCCAGCCATAAAACAGGTGGAAGGCCACTCAGTTAGCCTAGAGGTATACCAGGCGCAAGGCAGGCTTTCAAAAAGACACAATGGCCACAGGTGAACCAAAGTGGTCCCAGATCTTGCTTACCACCTATAGATGCAGCCTCCATTCTCCCGGGAGGGGTCCCCCTCTGAAGAGCTGATCTGCAAACATGTTTGGCCCAACCTGGCAGCTGAATTGCCCTTAGGGACTTGAACCGCAGATGTGTCCATGCCCATATTGTCTGAGACAATAAAGTAAAGGCGAGGGCAGCCCAAGCCCTCCTGTCCATTTATGTAAGCTGCTGCTAGTATACTGTCTGTTCTCACAAGCACATGGCAGGAAGTGCAGAAGAGCCAGATAGACAGCTCTTCCTCCTGTTGAGCCACAGGCCTAGGAGCTCTAAGCATAGCATTGTTGCAGCACTGCTCTTCTGAGTGGGCGTGCATCCAACAACGAGTTGTATAAGTAGCTGAGGGTGTAAAGACCTTCCCGACCATGTGTTCATGCACCTAATGATGTGCCGAATGGGAGGACACAGACCTCGAAAGTTCTGGTCATTGAAGGCTAACCTGAGGTCCCTGTATAATGGGATCTGAAAACATTTACCTGCGGTAAAGCCATCATTTTGCATTGTGGGGGTCTTTTTGATCCCTCTTAAATTCAAAACCTGTCCAAGTCTCCCATTCCTCTTAGGGATGAGGAAGTAATGTTAATAGAACCCCGCCTGCTGGTTGTTGGTCCTCTTTCCCAGTGAATTGGAGATCTCCGCAGCCTCCCTGTGCTGAGGGTCTGCTGCAACTACCAACAGGTTGACCCCGTCAGTGAGGGATGAACCGACTCATGAACGACTCATGAACGACTCACGAACCGACTCATGAACCGACTCATGAACGACTCACGAACCGACTCATGAACGACTCATGAACGACTCACGAACCGACTCATGAACGACTCTTTTGGTTCTGTAGACTAAATGATAAATGTCACAATCATATAAACACATGCAAAATAGCCGTCACAAACGTTCCTTCTTTGGTTCAGTGGGTGTGCTGAAAGACTCTGAGTCGAAAGTTAACCTGGCTCTTGTGCAGCATACAAAAGCTGGATTTTGGATTCACTTTCGCTGAACTTAAACAGCAGTCAGGTGGAGTGTTCAGAAAATAACATACAGCATTTAGTCCATTTCTATAGCAATGAGTATCGTAATACAGTAGAAATTCTGATTAATGGAGCACAGAAAGTCTCTAGGGTTTGACGATGTTTTTAGATGATCGTTGCACTTCATGCACTTAAATGAGATCCATGGAGGGCGATGCAGGCGGATAAAAACAATCCACAGACTCAAACTGTTCACGCTCTGAATTTTGGATATCTGCATAGTGAAATATTTCAAGGGCAGGCAACAGTGAATGAAAGACAATCTAATACAAGATATGTAGTACGTTGATGTAATCTTCAAAGTGAGACATAGTATTTCCTTTAGACAACCTTAATGGATAATAAAGTAAATGTAACATACATAACTCTTGATGGGTATGTGGAAGTGCACAAATACAGATATGTTTATTTTGTGATCATGTTTACAGTGTATATTCTAATACTCTGCAGTAATTCTACTATTGTGTGTCTTATCTGGATTCATAAAAACCTCCATGAGCCTATGTACATCTTCATTGCAGCTCTGTTGCTGAACTCTGTTCTTTTCAGCACTGCGGTCTACCCAAAGCTTCTGATCGACTTGTTATCAGAAAAACAGATCATATCATATTCCGCCTGTCTCTTTCAGTGGTTTGTATATTACTCTCTCGCCGCCTCAGAGTTCTTACTGTTGGCAGCCATGTCCTATGACAGGTATGTGTCGATATGTAAACCTCTGCAATATCCAACTATCATGAGGAAAACGACTGTCAGTATTTTCTTGGTTTTAGCCTGGACTCTACCTGCTTCTCAGGTTGCTGTGCCAATTACACTGAATGCCAATAAAAAACTCTGTAACTTCACTTTGAGAGGAATCATTTGTAACAGTACAGTTTACAAACTTCACTGTGTGAGTTCTAGAGCACAGAATATATATGCCTTGATTGCTTTTGTAAATCTTATGTTTTTCCCTTTGCTCTTCATACTTTTTACATACATCAGGATATTTATAATATCATATCGAAGTAGTAGAGAAGTCAGGAAAAAAGCTGCACAGACCTGTTTACCGCACCTGATAGTTTTAATCAACTTTTCCTGTTTGAGTGTATATGATGTAGTTCTACTGCGACTGGGAACTGATTTTCCCCAAACTGTAAGTTTAATAATGACGTTACAAATAGTAATGTATCATCCGCTTTTTAATCCAATCATATATGGACTAAAGATGAAAGACATTTTAAAACACATCAAGAGGTTGTTCTGCAAAATGGTCTGATGTATTAACACTGTTAACTGTTGAACAGTCATCCATTTGTATCATAATGATGTAGAGACTAATGTAAAGAGCATCACCACCTTCAACAATTTAATGACTAATGACTAACTGCAGTTTTTAAAGAACTCTGAACTCCAGCAACAAATTTTAACTAAATAAAGAACTTTATCGTGAGACCGACACTTGTGGCCTTCATCAGGGTTGTATTTTGCCAACACAAGAAGAAACGTTTTATTATATTGGCATTCTGAATTTTCCAGATTGTTTTGATAAACTGCAGAAAAAAAGAACCCTGTTACAACAAATGATTTTCATATTAGTTTATCATTATTTCTGGGTGTATTGCAGTTAAAGTTAATAATTCCAGGAACAGTAATAATCCTCTTTGTCATTCGTCACAACAAGAGTCAGAACATGTGAGTGGCGCTGCATACAATCATCACAAATACTGGTTAGTTTTCATGTTCACACATGGAGGGAAACAAATAGTCTTTTTATAGTCTGCTACATGTTTCAGCACAGTAGGCTCTCTGCAAGAACCCAAACCATCTATACTGAACAATAACAATAAGCTATTGAACGATATCTCCAAGGTATATAAAACCTTGTTGGTGAGGCTACTAAAAAACACAGATTCTACCAGACCAAAGTGGGTAAGAAACTGATGGTGTGTTCAGACAGAAATCAAAGCAAATTTCCACCTTGCATCACTTGCTGTGTTCATTCACCCTAAACAGCCAATGCACCGACCATACAGACTTGTGTAAGCTCGCTGGGTATGAAACACAGTTACCCATTGCAGTTTATTAATCATCAGTCACTGACAAAGTCAGCCTGTTTTTTAGTGGTAGCAGACCCTCAGCACAGGGAGGATGCAGAAATTGCCACTTCACTGGCGGAAGACCATCGGGAGGTGAGGTGCTATCTCAGGTTCAATGACCTTTGAACTCTGTGTCTTCCTATTTGGCATATTGTTAGTCTCCCGTACATTCACAAGGTGCATGAACGCATGCTCGGGTAGGTCTTCATACCCTCAAGTACTTTAATGACTTGTTGATGTCTTTATGGGCCCTTCTCTAGATTGCTTTGTTGTCTTTCATGTACAGGCTCATTGAAACATGGCAGCGTGCCACATTAGCTTTGCCGGTTGGCTTGCAGAAAGTGTCAGAGTGTTTGGGAGACATGCGGCCACAGAAAAATAGGTCCAATAGTTAATTTGGTGAAAATGGGACGAAATAATGGGTCATGATTTGTGCTCAGGTTCACTTCTCCCATTGGAGTGAATAGACTCCGGACCTCCTGCTGGTCTCCTAAAGGAGTGGGACAGTGGTGAAACCCACATAATGTCTCCTTTCTATATCATCTCTGGATGAACTGGCACAGGGTGAGGGGAAGACACAAGGGACATCTCAAGTCGACGACCAGGAGGCAGGGTCAAAGAGCGGGGCAACGTAGATGGAGACACACAGGAGGACGACCAGACAGGCGGAGCCACTCAGGAGTGATGGGAGACAGGTGGAGATGCTCTGGGGAGCGGTCTGGAGACCGTCTGGAGACCAGGGAGAGGTGTCGGCTGCAGGTCTGAAACAGGAGATGGCTGCAGCTCTTTAGGAACAGGTATCGGCTGGGTCGCTGACTTTAGTTCAGGAGCAGGTTTTGGCCGCAGCTCAGGAACAGATGTCGGTCAGACCGCTGACTAGGAACCAGGAGTCAGCCGGGCTGCCAACTGGGAACCAGGAAGTGGTGCAGGATTCGGTCAAGCCACCGACTGAGAACCAGGAACAGGAGACAGCTGCAGCTCAGGAGAAGCAGACTGAGAAGCGACTGAGGAGCAGGAGAGGGTGTTGGCCGGGATGCTGACTTGGAACCAGAAACAGGAGTCAGTGGAGCTGGTGTCGGTCGGTCTGCCAAATGGAGACCAGGAGCCGGTGTCGACCAGATCACCGACTGGGGGCCAGGCAGGACCAGTGGCATCTCTGAGGCGCTGGGCAGCAAGGATTCTGGCAGTTGAGACTTTTTGGCACTCGGCAGCTTGGAGACCGGGATACTGGGCAGCTGAGTCTCTGGAACGTTGGCGATGGTGTCGGGAACCATGACGACCACGTCTCCTGTGGCCTCCATGGGAACCTGTGAAAATTGCCAGGCGAGTACCATAAAAAGGTGTTAAGTGTTACTTTAAGATGGCGCCCTTACTCCATGTATTATAGTACGTTCTGTTGTGACGTCATCACATTGTGTGCACCTGCGTGTGCGCACGTGGAAGTGTTCATGTGTTCATCGCCAGTGTTGCTCGGAGTGAGCCGATACGAGAAGGTGTGTAAAGAATGTAGATAATATCTACAATGTTCAATAAATATGCCCGAGTAAAGGCTAAAGAGAGAACGGCTGAAGCTCCGCTTAATCTCCATCCTCATAATGGAAGGAAGACTGCAGTTGTCCCACACAAAGCTCAGAAACGTGGATCACAAACCATCCAGTAAGAACTGAAGAACCCAAAGTTACAACCGTTCCAAAATATGACAGATTTCATTTATTCTTTGTCGTTTTTATTGCTTAAATTTAGTTTTGAGCGTTGCACTTTTTGTGTTTTGCTGGTTGTCCATCTGTTTTTGCTCTGGTTGTATGAGAGTGGGTGAAATTGGATGCTTGTGCTTGTTGACATTGGCTTTGTGATCGTGTCTCTTTTATTTGACTTGGATAAAAAATAACCTTCAATAAATGTGTCTTTTTTGAGTATATTTAGGGCATTATGCCTGTATTGATCCTCAACCAGCAACGTTGCGGTTCATGGTTGGCGCCCTGAACCCTCAGACCACTGGGCCACCCCACATCGGCCTCTTTCTTTACTTCTCTTACCAACATAATCACAACTGTCAGAGTATTTTTATTTGATTTGGATGAAAAAAGCCACTCACACACAGCTTCTGCCTGAGCACAGACAAGGTGGAGAAGTCCATCTGATATAAACTGAGACAGACGACAGCGAATATACTCGATATAATTTGCTGTTTTTATTTAAAAGTCAACTCAGACAGTTTTTGGACTATAACTGATTTACTATTAATTCTGGATAGTGAGTAATGATCTGTACTCTCAATAACATGTAGACAGACAAGCACCAGAAGCTGTAACACTATCAAAGAAAAATGAACATAATCTGCACACCCAGGGACAACAGTCCCAATATGAATGTCTTCACTGTGTTAATTTCATTTTACTTAATATGTTCGTCAATTACCTTTTTTTCCATGACACAACAGCACTGACACCATTGAAAACTAACTGTGACTCTATCAACATGCAATATTGATGACGAAAAAAAACTGTAGTTGAAAAATAAAAACGTTACCAAAATCTGTCTTTATTTGTATTGACAGAAACAGAGGAGAAGAAATGTTGTGGACATATCAGGACTACACTGGCAGCACACAATGAGCACAGTGAGGAGGACTCGGAGTAACTTACATCAACTATTTTACTGACAGTTAAATTAGGTTGACTAAATTATTACAAGACAAAGGACTGTGAATGAGTGAAGCAGAGTTGATAATTAGTTCACTTTGATCTGAATGAACAACCTTTTGAGGTGTTTAGAGATTTCTTTCATCTTTAGTCCGTATATGAATGGATTACAGAGAGGATGATACAAAACCACTTGTAGAGTCATTATTAAACGTGCAGTTTTTGGAAAATCAGATTCCAGTTTAACTATAATGACATCATATGTTAACAAACAAGAAAAGTTGATCAAAACCAGCAGGTGAGGTAAACAGGTCTGTGCAGCCTTTATCCTGACTTCTGCTCCACTTTGGTAGGTTATTATGAATATCTTTGTGTAAGTGAAAAGGATGAAGAGCACTGGGAGAAGTGTAAGATTGAACAGAACAATCACACCATACACAGACAGCACTCTTGAAGTCACACAGTGAAGTTTGTAAGCTGAATTGTTGCAAAAGATTCCTTTTAAAGTAAAGTTACAGAGTTTGGTATTAGCACTAAGTGCTACTGGAACTGCAATCTGACAAGCAGGCAGAAGCCAGGCTAAAGTGAGGAACATACTGACGGTTGTTTTCCTCATGATAGTTGGATATTGCAGAGGTTTACATATAGACACATACCTGTCATAGGCCATGGCTGCCAGCAGTAAGAACTCTGAACCGCTTAACAAGTAAAATATAAAACACTGAAGGAGACAGGCTGAATATGATATGATCTGTTTTTCAGACAGAAAGTCGATCAGAAGCTTTGGGTAGATATTAGTGCTGAAAAGAACAGAGTTCAGTAACAGAGCTGCGATGAAGATGTACATAGGCTCATGGAGGTTTTGGTGAATCACGATGAGACATACGATGGTGGAGTTACAGCAGATTATCAGAATATATGCTATAAACATGATCACAAAATAAAGATATCTGTATTTGTGCACTTCTACATGTCCACCAAGAGTTATATATGTTACATTTAATTCAGCGTCCATTAAGATAAGTGTCACCAAATTAAACAGGTAGATGACAAAGCAGATAGACATGAACACGGATTGTGAAAGTAGGTCTCACTCAGAAGATTGCTATAAATGACAACTCCATCTACAGTTACCTGACATTGAGATGCACCTGGTGTGTGTTTGACTTCAGGATTCAGATAATGAACCGAGTCTGTGCAGTGATTTTATCAGACTGTGCCACCCTCCAAAGATCTCATCAGCAGCGTCATCAAACTCTGGGGGCCCAAATAATGCTGAATGTTTCAGACCCAAAGCTGGACTCAGGCCTTTTAATATGAGAGGGATTCCAGCCTGGTGTTGTGGAAACTGAACTATCAGTTTTTGTCTTAGTAGTCATAGTAATAAGTCCTTATTACACCTTCTCGTTGGTGTCTTTATGGGCCCTTCTCTGGATTGCTTTGTTGTCTTTCATGCACAGGCTCATTGAAACATGGCTGCGTGCCGCATTAGCTTTGCCGGTTGGCTTGCAGAAGGGGTGCAATTACTGAGAACCAGATCATCTGAACCAATTGGGGGCCAACAAGATGAGGCTCACCTCTTGGACTCTCTGTGGGAGTGGGTGCTGGAGGGTGAAAGGAGGGATGAGGATTCCAGCTTAGTGTTGTGGAAATGTCAGTTTTTAACATCATCTCACAACACTGACCACTTTAACTTTCCACATACACACACATTAACCGTCATGGGAAGATACATCATTTATTTCAACGTCCCTTCCAGGCTGAACTCTTTCTTATATTCAGTTTAACAACATCGTTATTGAGTTCATCTTTTCATACTGAGGAAGGCATTATCACGTTGGAGAACACATAATTAAAAGTAGGAATTTCCCTCACACCTAGATATTTACTTTTTCATGACCCCAAATGAGCTGTGTTCAGTGAGTGGGGACTACATAGGAGGATTACATGATTACATATCACTTTGTAGTCCTCATTTCACCCAAATATTAGAAGAATGTTTTCTCTATCACCCTCAGATATTTCCCCTTGGCGTCATAGTGTACCATATTGTACCATTTCATTTGGAATAGGCTTGCAACAGACCGTATCGTGTTGTTTTAGGTACAGACGTTACAGTGGAATACGATGCAGGAAGTCCAGTTGAAGAAATAGATCCAAGGGTTTGAAATCGCAGCACTCCACAACCCCTCCAGGTTTCTCCATTGTTGCCCATGTGAGCATTGTAGTCCCCCAGCAGAACTATAGAATCCCGAGGTGGTATCGTTTCCTGAACCCCACCAGAGACTCCAAGAAGGCCGAATTGTTGAAACAGTTGTTCGTTGCATAGGCACAAACAACAGTCTTCCTTTCTGCGATGCGTAGTCAAACTCCAACACAACAACGCTCAGTCAGGAGCTCATGAGTATCCCCACACCCGCCCAGTGCTCAGTCAAATCAAGCCCCTCTTCCAGAGTTTGGATCCTTACCCAGTGCTATGCGTAGATGTTCGTATCACTCCACCTCCTGCACTGTCTTGAGTTCCTTCCCTGCTAGAGAGCTGACCAGTCTGCCATGCCCAGACTGGCTCCAGGAGGGGGCCCTGGTTTCCTTATTCCGGGCAAGGTGCTGCAGCACCTTCTTGGCCGACTCATATGGGGTCTGTGAATCGACGTTAGTCAAGCACCTCCCCTGGGACCATGACTCTTAGTCTATTGACTAATAATGTTATTTTTTTCATCCGCTCAACTAGGCTCAAAAGATAGGAGCGTTGTCTCTAATGACAGATGTCCCACTATGGAAATATTTTTGTGAATCAGTACAGTGTACAGTCAGGCGTGATCCGTCCAGAGCACCAAGGAGATGCCAGAGCACTTTGGATCATTTCGTTGCAGAAGTGTGCCATGCATCTGCAGCACACATGGATACGGGGTGGGATTATGAAGAATGCATTATGGGACATTATAAGTGAGCATGTGCCATCATGGCCAATAACATTTGTGACTTTCATCCACTTTAAATCAATGACGTAATAAATAATGTTTGGGAGTCCTACAGAGAGTTTTTCTAACAGGAAACTAATATTCTCTCCGGACGTGGAAAGTTGTAAGCATGAATATACAGCAGCTAAAACATGTTGCCAACAGCAGATGATGTTCCTTTCAAGTTGAATTCATGTTTCTGGAGATGCTGAAGGCCTGGCGTGTCACAGTGTTTTATCATGTAGCAGTGTGGGACTTTATTTGGCCTCACAGTGATGTCTTTCCCTGTAAATAAAAGTAAACAATGTGGTCTAATATTTTGCTATGGCCACAGCCTATGTGGTACGCAGTCTATCAGCTGAGCTACCAGGCCACCCATGATCTTCTTTTTTTGGTCTCAAATCATCTTTAGGCTCGTTTATAGTTTCGAGTGAAATATCTACTATTGAATCGCGGTGATGAACATCATGTTCATGGCGTTTGGTTCAGACCTTCACGGTCCCCTCAGGATGAACTGTAACTCTTCATCCAGCGCCACCATCAGGTCAACATGTTTATGTGTCCAATACTTTGGTTTATGACCAAATACCTGCAGAACTGATGACGTTCAAATCAGGTGGCTGTGTGTATGTGTGTGTGCACAGCGCCAGTTGACTTCACATACATAATAATAATGAAATACTTTTTGACAACAACAACCATGTGCTTTATTTCATTTTCATTTTTCCCACATTGAAACATAAAAGGTCCCTACAACAACATTATGGTTTGTTTTAGGTTTATTTTGTTTATATTTTCCCGTATATGAGTGGATCTTTGTGTATGTAAAAATTATGAAGAGCATAGGGAGAATTGCAAGATCTAACAAAGCAACTACATGTGCATGTGCCCCATTACTCTTTCCAACTCAAACTGTAGTACTAGGTAAAATACATGGGTAGGAACCTTCTGCAGGTTGTACTGTGTTGCAGGTGGAACACAATAAGGAGATGGATTAACTGGCATGCAGCTAGCTGTAGCGTTCTTGTGTCAAGCCTCCAGATGAGGTTTACATTATACCTATAAACAATAGAACATGGTGTCGGAGGTTGAAATAAAACATTTAACAAGAACAAAGATCAGCATGTAGTGGTAGAGAGTGTCACATTTAGCGCAGAGAGTTTTCCTCACTGAGATGAACAAATCAAACACACCTTAACACAGCTTGCTGGAGCCAAGATGTTTTCAAAGCTACAGGTGCGAGTTCTCAAAGAGCAGGATGAAGTTCCAGGCGCAGGTCATCGAGGCACCGGAGGTCAGCACAGACCCCGATAAGGTGAGCGTTGTGAAAGCCATGATGGAGCCCAGTAATGTCAGTCAGGTGAGACGCTTTCTGGGGAAATTCCTGCCTCATCTGGCAGAAAAAACACATCCTCAGAGATCTACTGAAAAGAAGACCTAACAACACCCCCAGAGCTAGCAATGTATGATCCAAATGCCGAATCACTTCATCGGTGCCAATTCGTCGTCATATGGGATGGGCGCTGGTTTGCAGAGCTCCTTATCGAGAAAAGTTTCCACTTTGAGACGGATCATAAACCTCTTGTTCCCCTGCTGGGCTCAAAGAGTTTAGATGAACTGCCACCGCGCATACAGCGTTTACGCATACAACTAATGAGGTTCTCTTACACCATGTGGCCGGCAAAGACACTGCAACTGTGGACGTGTTGTCCAGAGCTCCTGTTAGCTACACAGCAGAGGGGCTGCCAGCTGCAGAAAAGAGGCTTAGAGAAATCCTGACACACCAGGATGGCAACGCCCATACTCCAGCAGTTGAAGAAGTACACTGTGCGGAAGGATGGCCAGTCAAGTTCTCAATTGAAAGAGTGTTATGACACATGACCATGTGACATCCAGTCCTCGCCATGAAGCCTCATAGAGACATGCCCCCACCCTGAGTCTCACTCGCTCGGTTTCTCCCTAACACACTTCCCAGCATGTCATTGATCCCCATCCAACTCTCTGTTCATCCCTTTGTGTTCATCCCCATTTCATCATGTCTTTAAACAACAAAAGGGGCTTCATTGGCGGGGGCCATGTTGCTTCAGCTACTGGTGTGACTATGTTTTGTTGGCACCTTGCTGGATGACGTAATGTTTTCATTCCAAAACTCATTTGCTGTCTTTAATGGCGAGGTCTTTGTAAGTGAAAACGCTCTCAATAGGCTTTGTCTGAACACATTACAACTCAATTTTCAACTCAGCCGAAGCTCTTTAACAAGACAAAGGAAGAAGCCAATTCATGTCCGCTCTCGGAGCAACAGAGGAGTGCATAGACTTGCTGATATTTAGGATGACACAGTTGTACACACATTTCAAGTTATTCAAACTATCTTCTGCAGTGTTCCCTGGACTGGCAGACTGGTGTCTCCTTATCTGTACACCACATTTCACTGTAGACCAGGTTCCAAGGGCCTGGTGGCCTGAATTTATTCAGTTTTAATGAAGGCTTCCTATAGGCCTCGCTTGTTCAGCACTGTTTGGGGAAACGACATCCGACAGCAGCAGGTCTGAACTGACAGTCAGTCTGGAATAATATTTCAGTTTCTTCTTGCAACCCCAATTATCAGTTTATTCATTATAAATTTGAACAGAGAGTTTTTTGTTCACCCAGTAGACTATCGCTCATGAAGGCCGACTCTCCACAGAGTACTCTTTCTGTCACTTCATGCTGATGCCTATATACATATGATACTACATGCTCACAGTCAGTTTTACTGCTTCATGAAACTTAATCTGACCATTAATGAAAAATGTTTAATATTCATGGTTACAACGGCAGCTTCGAAGATGATTGTCTTTCAGTGGAAGCAGGTAAATCTTGAACTGATGGTGGTAACATGCCCAGCATGAAATTAGGACTAGCTGACTAGTTGAAGAAATGACTTGACATCATCATCACTAACTTCACTATTACTCACTTTTAATACGTTAGATCACTTTGGTTTGACAGAACAACCTCTTCAGGTGTTTAGAGATTTCTTTCACTTTTAGTCCATATATAACTGGATTGAAGAGAGGATAATACATAAATGCTTGTAAAGTCATAATGAAATGTAAATCGGATCCCAGATCCAGTTGAACTACAATGACATCATATGCACACAAAGAGGAAAAGCTGATTAAACAGGTCTGTGCAGCTTTTTTCCTGACATTTCTACTACTTCGATAGGATATTATTAGTATCCCGGTGTATGTAAAAAGTATTGATTCATTCACAGATACCTGACCTTAAACTGCACTTGGTGTGTGTTCAGAAAGTGAACTGTTTGAGTCCGACGAAATATTTTAAGACATTTCTTCATCCTCCATGGATCTCATTAACTCTTCCATCATGTGAGAAACTTCTTCAAACTCTGGAGGCCTGAACTCAGAGGGGTTAGACTTTGTTTACAGGGGTGTGTGTTCTCTTTACTTTTTTTGGCTCGAAGGATTTGAGGCAGATGGGCGGTGGGGAAGCCAGCTCACGACAGGCAGGACAGGACAGATCAAGACAGGCAGGCTGCAGGCTCACGAACCCGAGCCTAATCAACTGGAGTGCATGCTGGTTGCTAGCAGGCCAGGGTGAACCAGGCAGGATGCTAGCAGGCCAAGGTGAACCAGGCCTGCTAGCATCCAAGGTGAACCAGGCAGGATGCTAGCAGGCCAAGGTGAACCAGGCAGGATGCTAGCAGGCCGGGAATCAGGCTGGGAACTAGCAGACTCAACGCTAGCAGATAAGGAGCCTCATCTACTTCCTCCACAGAACAAGCTTCGTCTGCTGGGTCCACATTAGGTCGGTTCATTCTGTCACAACTCAGGAAATGCAGGGCAGCGGGGATAGGACTCAAATGCAGACAGAGTGAGACTGAAGGGAGGGACTAAGAGTTCTATATTTTTATTCTGGGACTCAACTAGAGTAGCTTTGCATGATTCACGGTTCAGAGAAGTCCTTGAAACAAAATTATTCTACGTTTTGTTGCAATGATCGCTGGGTAGAAGTACAGTAGGTCTAATGTTTCAGTCTCTTCTCCCCAATCATCATTATTTTTTATTATTTATAATGAATGTATACATTTTTAAACCTAATACAATCCCTTAGACTATTCCCCATGAAGGCCAGGTCCTCCCCAAAGTGCTCTTTCTGTCAATTTCAGACATGGGCCTCTTAGATTCACATGATATGGGTTTGTCCCGGTGAAACTATCACATGTTCACACAGTTTCACTACTTCCTGACACTTCTTTGTTTAAACTTAATGAAAAATGTGTTATTTATGGGAACAACAGAAGATTGATTGTCTGACCTCTCCGGTAGTGATGAAATATGCTGCCCATTACTTTCTTTCTGTCATTATTTATTTTCTATGAATGGGATCGTGCTTATTCCTGGACCTGCACTCTTATTTCTTATTGTTGCTGATTTGTTGGTTTCCCTTTGCTTGCAGCGTGGATTGCCCACACTGACCTCTGTAGTCAACAAATCTCTTAAATTATTAATTTAACAAACGAAATGGTCAAACAAATGGGAGAAACCTTGGGAGAGGCCATTCAAAGGGACGTGCTCCCTCTTCAGACGGCTGGAGGACGGATTGCCCATGACTGACTAACGGAGCTGCAGTGACATCATGAGTAGTCATTGTTGACATTGTTCAAACTGAACATAGTCTTCACTGTTTCCATGACGAAAGGTGAAGAGGATTTTTACAGCATGGAAACAAATCCTTACATTAAATACCTTCCAAAGATCAGAACAGTCACGTCTCTGCATTATTATTATTACAGAAATGACTTGACATCATCATCACTAACTTCACTATTACTCATTTTTAATACATTAGATCACTTTGGTTTGACAGAACAACCTCTTCAGGTGTTTAGAGATTTCTTTCATTTTTAGTCCATATATTATTGGATTGAAGAGAGGATAATACATAAACGCTTGTAAAGTCATTATTAAATGGAAATCAGATCCCAGTTGAATTATAATGACATCATATGCACACAAAGAGGAAAAGCAGATTAAAACCAACAGGTGGGGTAAACAGGTCTGTGCAGCTTTTTTCCTGACATTTCTACTACTTCGATAGGATATTATTAGTATCCTGGTGTATGTAAAAAGTATGAAGAGCAAAGGGAAAAGGGCCATGTTCAGCAGAGCAAACATATCAAATATAGACCGTGCTCTGGAAGTCACACAGTGGAGACTGTAAAGTGAATTGTTACAAAAAATTGCATTTAAAGTTAAATGACAGAGTTTCATTTTAGCGCTCAGTATAACTGGGAATGCAATCTGACAAGCAGGCACAAGCCAAGCTAAAGCCAGCATAATACTCACTCTGGCTCTTCTCATGATGGTTGCATATTGCAGAGGTTTACATATAGACACATACCTGTCATAGGCCATGGCTGACAGCAGTAAGAAATCAGAAGCACTTAAGGAGTAATATAGAAAAAATTGAAAGAGACAGGCTGAATAAGATATGATCTGTTTTTCAGATAAAAAGTTGATTAACAACTTTGGGTACATAGCAGTGTTGTAAACTATAGAGTTCATAAGCAAAGCTGCAATGAAAATGTACATAGGCTCATGGAGGTTCTTGTGTATCCAAATCAGGAACACAATGGTTAAATTAAAGCAGATGGTTAGAATATATACTATTAACATAATGACAAAAAATAAATACCTGTATTCGTCCACTTCCACATACCCACCAAGAGTTATATATGTTACATTTAATTCACCATCCATGAAGAACGTCACAAATTAAACCATTAATGAATAAGACAGACAGGTGAATGAATAAAGTGAGAAACAAGTCTTACTATGAAGATTAGATGAACATCGAACATGTGTTTGATTGGCTGATTCATTCAGATACCTGACCTTAAACTGCACTTGGTGTGTGTTCAGAAAGTGAACTGTTTGAGTCCGACGAAATATTTTAATATATAATATTAATATTCTTCACCCTCCATGGATCTCATTAACTCTTCCATCATGTGAGAAACTTCTTCAAACTCTGGAGGCCTGAACTCAGAGGGGTTAGACTTTGTTTACAGGGGTGTGTGTTCTCTTTACCACATTGCATTTCGAGCTGTTGCAGAGTTGCTGCGAGGCCCTGATCATTGACCTGCATGTGCACTAACTACAGATACTGTAGGTCACACTCCTCATCACAAAAGTAATGACCAAAATTAACAATATTTCTTTGCTTGAAAGCATTGTGCTGTACGGCCTGTGTAGGAAGCTGTGTATATACATATGCGCAGATAACAAGTCCTCCAAATTAAACAACAAAATACGTTGTTGGTCCATGACCTCCAGAACACCACTGTTCATTGTCTCGATAGGACAGTCGAGACAGACAGGAAAGACAGGGGAGAGAGTGAGAGGATGACATGCAGCAAAGGGCCCGGAAATATGAGATGCTGAGGATTGATGAATGGATGTGGGGAAAGGGATTGGGGGGTAAAGGTTGAGACGGTCTGAAGTGAGTGACACTGGCTGCCGGTAAGGTGGAACAAGCATCGGTGATGAGATTTGAAAACATTCCAGCCGGTTAGATAAACTGAGATTATTAAGGATGTCTTCTTGTGAGGCATTTAAAAGGTTTTATAGCTGTGGAGCCAACTGAATATTGAGTCTGAAAATCATGGGACAGGTATGGGATGAATGTCTGATTCTGGGGCCAAGAGTCAAAACTTCTGAAATGAGAAGCGGGACATTGAATCAGCAATGCTGTTGTGGTACCTGGAAACATGAGCTGCATGGAGAATGAACTGGGTTTGGGATCTGCCCATAAACTGCATGATTGCTGGAGAACAAGATCGACTTTGGTTTAGGATTTCCACAAATGTTGTGTTATCAAAGTGAATGAGTATGGACTTCCTAGACCATTCGTGCCGCCAAAGATTGGAAGCTATTTTAATAGGGGACAGCTCATGGAGCTCAGACGAGGAAGAGCAGGACTCTGAATCGAGAGATCTGAACTCTGCAGGCCAACTGGAAGCAAACCATCTCCCTCTATAGTAGCCGGCAAAACCTGCAGAAAGATGCAAAGCCTGGGATTGATCCCGAGTTGGAGAGACTTCGTTAGGGCAGCTTGAGTGGAGATGCCCACTAGGCCGAGGTACGTGCACCACAGAGCACAAGCGGCTCTATCGGGACGCTTGGCTGTGGTTTGACTGCGGCGGGAATATCATGGCTTGAGGAAAATCACTTTCAAACAGATCATTGCCAGAGAGATTGTTCTGCAGTTCGGGAGCAGGTAGCATTAGTCTTACTTTTTAGATTTATACAACCTTGCGTCTGTCGTCTGGAAAACTGACAGGATTGGCTGACCCGGTATCAGTAGGCTGGGAGGGTGATTAGAGATGTGGTTGAGGCGTGATGTCATTTGTTGCTTCATAATAATGTCACTTGACTTCCTTCCTTGCTGAAATGGCTAATGCTGTCTTTTTTCTTGGGAAGACCACCTCAATCTTCAGTAATGAGTAGTAGTGCAACACTGAGGGCCTTGTTGAGGTATAATGATAGCTGGCTTTTGTTGTTGTCACAGGTCTTGTTGCACCGTCTGATGGCAGTGGGCACAAACGAGCACCTGAAGTGTTCTGTCTTGTTCTTATGTGGAATTGGTCTGTAACTGAATGAGCTGTGCATCTGCCCCCACAATCCTACCCTCCCCGTTCACCCTCTGTGTCCGTATTACCTCACTGCGGACCTGCTCCCTTGGCCCCGGTGTGCCCCAGCCCCAGCCTCAGTCCCGGGCTCACAGCGACCAGCTTAGCTACCCCTCTCCTGCGGCCCTGCTTCCCCCTGTGCTCAGCAATAAATGTTTTTGACCTTCATGCCCGTCTCCTCTGTGTCTGTACGGCAGAAATCACTGTCCACAGGCATGTATCAATACACCCAGATCAGATAATATTAATATCAGTGTCATTATTTGTTAACAGGGTTAAATGTTGCTAATTAAATTGATGATAGTAAAACACTGTCTGAATGAAAGACTTGATAATATATAATAAAAAAGTATTTTTTTAATAGCTACAGCATATTGATTAGCGAATACATTGATAAGATATTCTTTGCTGTTTCCGTAACAAACAGTAAAGAATCTTTGTTGTGGACACAACAGCGTTTAAATATCTTTCAAAAATTCACATCTCTGAATGACTATTTCATAGAGAAAGAAATGACTGCACATTAGTGATCAGTGTTAATACATCAAATGATTTTGGCGGGACAGAACAACCTTTTGAGGTGTTTAGATATTTCTTTCATTTTGAGGCCGTATATGAGTGGATTAAACAAAGGATGATACAGAACTATTTGTAACATCATTATTAAGCGTGCAGTTTTTGGAAAATTCGATTCGACTCGAGCTATGCTGATATCATACGCACTCAAACAGGAGAAACTGATTAAGACTAGAAGATGGGGCAAACATGTCTCTGCTGCTTTTTTCCTGACTTCTTTACAACTTCGATAGGATATAATAAGTATCTTTGTGTACGTAAAGATTATGAAGAGCATAGGGAGAATTGCGAGATCTATTAAAGCAACTACACCATATATAGCAATTACACTTGATTTTACACATTGAAGTCTGTAAATTGCATTGTTACAAAATATTCCTTGTAAAGTGACGTTACACAGTTTAGTTTCAGCACTCAGTATTACTGGGACTGCAATATGACTAGCAGGCAGAAGCCAAGATAAAACCAGGAAGATGCTCACGGTGGTTTTCCTCATGATAGTTGGATATTGCAGAGGTTTACATATAGACACATACCTGTCATAGGCCATGCCTGACAGCAGTAAGAACTCTGAGCTGCCTATAGAATAAAACACATAAAATTGGAAGAGACAGGCTGAATAAGATATGATCTGTTTCTCAGATAAAAAGTCAATCAGAAGCTTTGGGTAAATGGTAGTACTGTAAAGAACACAGTTCAGTAACAGAGCTGCAATGAAGATGTACATAGGCTCATGGAGGTTTTTGTGTATCCAGATAAGGTACACAATGGTAGAATTACTGCATATTATTAGAATATATACTGTGAGCATAATCAAAAAATAAAGATATCTGTATTTGTTAACTTCCACATGCCCTCCAAGAGTTATATATGTTCCATTTAACTCAACATCCATTAATGTTGTCTAAAATAAATGTTCAGTAAGAAAACGTACATAACCAGCCTACATGAATGGAAATTTAAAAAGAAGTCTCACTTCCAAGATAATACTAAACTTAACCTGTACTGAAGTGTTTTATTAATAATAGTAATAATAATAATAAAACAAGCAGATTATACAACCAGTGTACATGAATAATAATTAAAAAGTCTCACTATACCGATTACACCAACATTTAACCTGCACTGAAGTGGTTTATTCATTCAAAGGTACCTGACCTCCAAATGCACGTAATGAGGCACATGCTCAAGTCCAAGAGGTAAAAACTTCAGGCCTCCAGAGTTTGATGAGGTTCTTTATATATTAGTATCTATTTTGGTGGAAAGTTTAACAAGACCCCTGGAGGCTGACGCAATCTAATAAAAACTTTGCACATACTCAAACAGTCTTTCCAACTCAGCAGTGAACACAGTGTCCGAACAGGGTTTTTTTCAATGGATCAGATGTTGGCTGACTGACGGTGAGCCATTAGGTTTGTCCTTCACTAGTATGAATCTATATGATCTGTTGGTGTCTGTAGGCCAGATGACTACAGCAGATCTCCACAGTCTCTCCCCGTCGTCCACAGCAGCAGATGCTGTCTCCTTGCTACAGTGCTGACCGTGGGTTTGTGTTGCAGTCGTAATACAGTCTTGGCTTGGCTCTGCTTTCTTTTGGTGCTCACAGCCTTCCAGTAGGAGACACGGGGCTTCAGCTGTTTGCTGGTGGTAAGGAAAACTGTACACAACCTGCTTCTCAGTAGGAGCTGTGCAGACTTGTACCTGTTGACTGAAATGTTGCGGTGTTCCAACAGAGTTCCGACTTTGTGGTCGTATCAGCAGATCTGCGGCTGTATGTCTTGGTCTCTTGGGTTAAGAGAGGAGCAGAGCTGTCAACTGATTACCACCTGGTGCTGAGTTGGATCAGATAGCGGGGGAGGATGCCAGACAGACCTGGTAAACCAAAACTTGTAGTGAGAGTGAACTGGGAACGTCTGGCTGAGGCCCTGTCCTGGAGATCTTCAACTCCCACCTCTGGAAGAATTTCTCATGCATCCTCGGGAAGGATGAGGAACTGGAATCTGATTGGGCCATTTTCAGAGCCTCCATTGTGGAGATAGTTGCTAGGACTTGTGGCCAGAAGGTTGCCTGTCGTGGTGGGAACCTTAGGACCCTGCGGTGGACACCAGTGGTGAAGGAAGCCATCAGGAGAAGCCTCATCCATATCCTTGGCAGAGGTCACTGAGGTAGTCAAGGACCTCCTCAGCAGCAAGGCACCAGCCTCCCCAGGAACGTGTACTCCAGAGTGCTGGAAAGGAGGCTCAGATCGATTGTTGATCCTCAGATACACGAGGAACATACAGATTCAGTCCTGGTCATTACTGGGGGGTTACATGTGTTTTGTGGACTTGGAGAACGGATACGACCGTGTCCCCCGGGGGGTCCTGTGGAGGGTATTGCGGGAGTATGGGGTACCGGGGCCACTGCTACAAGCCATCCGGTCCTTATATAACCGAAGTGAGAGCTGTGTCCGTAATCCGACAGAAAGTCAAATACATATTACATATGTCATATATATGTCCCTTGTTCGTGATATACATGGACGGGATCTCGGGAGGAGTGTCCAGTTTGGGGACCTCAGAATTGCATCTCTGCTCTTTGCAGATGATGTGGTTCTGTTGGCTTCATCATACTGTGACCTACAGCACGCAGTCAGGTGGTTTGCCGCTGAGTGTGAACCGGTTGGGATGAGAGTCTGAGGCCACGGTTCTCTCTCGGAAAAAGGTGGATTGCTCCCTCTGGGTGGGGAGTAAGTTACTGCCTCAAGCGAAGGAGTTCAAGTATCTTGTTAGCGAGTGAGGGTAAAATGGAGCGTGAGATCGACAGGCAGATTGGTGCGGCGTCAGCAGGAATGCCGGCGTTGTACCGAACCATCCTGGTGAAGAGGGAGCTGAGCAGGAAGGCAAAGCTTTCAATTTACCACTTGATCTACGTTCCAACCCTCACCTATGGTCATGAGCGGATACAAGTGGATACAGTATCCTCGTGGCCCTTTACCTTCCCTTTGTATAAGTCACATTAACATTTATTCACTCAGTGAAGCAGCAGCTCATAGAGACGTGCCCCCACCCTGAGTCTCGACCCCCGGGTTCCTAGCTCCACCAGCCACATCACGATTCTCCTCGACCCCCTTCATCCCTCTCCTGAACCCCCCTTTCATCGTACTCGAGCGTTACAGGCTTGGATCACATTGTTGCTCTTTCTCATTATGAGAGATAAGCAATTACTGTGTCATTAATGACAAAAACGAGGCCTATTTGAAAGAAGATCGAAGATCGTTTTTTGAGGATTGGAAAGTGAAATGTACATGAGGTGGAATCAGGTCACAAACTTCCAAATATTCCCAGATGAGTTATGTAGCTTTGCAATTCATCTCGAC
The DNA here is from genome assembly GCF_043641665.1 of Enoplosus armatus. Taxonomy (NCBI): domain Eukaryota; kingdom Metazoa; phylum Chordata; class Actinopteri; order Centrarchiformes; family Enoplosidae; genus Enoplosus; species Enoplosus armatus. The sequence continues at coordinate 24,308,750 of NC_092190.1, read as the reverse complement.
AAACTATGACATATATGCATTATGTACACTCTGAGACAGCATTTTCCTGTACAGAACAGAAACTAATATTTTGATATATAGTGCAACACAAACTGAGCTTTATAGTGAAAGAGCAGCTTTATTGGTCATCACTCAAGGCTCTATATTGCAGGAAATGGCACTTTCAGGTGTTAATAAAAGCATACTTCTGAATAACTGCAATATATTGATTACTCATTACATTGTTCAAACTCAAGATACTCTTTATTGTTTCCATGATTTTTACAGCATGGAAACAAATCCTTATATTAAATACCTTCTAAAGCTCAGAACAGTCACGTCTCTGTATTATTACAGAAGAAATGACGGCATTATCATCACTAACTTCACTATTCCTGCAACATCACATTTAATACATTAGATCACTTTAGTTTGACAGAACAACCTCTTCAGGTGTTTAAAGATTTCTTTCATTTTTAGTCCATATATTATTGGATTGAAGAGAGGATGATACAAAACCGCTTGTAAAGTCATAATGAAACGTACAGTTTTTGGAAAATCTGATCCCACTCGAGCTGCAATGACATCATATGCACAAAAACAGGAAAAGCTGATTAAAACCAACAGGTGGGGTAAACAGGTCTGTGCAGCTTTTTTCCTGACATTTCTACTACTTCGATAGGATATTATTAGTATCCTGGTGTATGTAAAAACTATGTAGAGCAAAGGGAAAAGGGCAATGTTTAGCAGAGCAATAACACCAAATATGGACCGTGCTCTGGAAGTCACACAGTGGAGACTGTAAAGGGAATTATTACAAAAAATTGCATTTAAAGTTAAATGACAGAGTTTCATGTCAGCACTCAGTATAACTGGGAATGCAATCTGACAAGCAGGCACAAGCCAAGCTAAAGCCAGGAAGATGCTCACGGTGGTTTTCCTCATGATGGTTGCATATTGCAGAGGTTTACATATAGACACATACCTGTCATAGGCCATGGCTGACAGCAGTAAGAACTCTGAACCGCCTAAACAGTAATATAGAAAAAATTGAAAGAGACAGGCTGAATAAGATATGATCTGTTTATCAGATAAAACGTCAATTAACAACTTTGGGTACATAGCAGTGCTGAAAACAACAGAGTTCAGAAGCAAAGCTGCAATGAAAATGTACATAGGCTCATGGAGGTTCTTGTGTATCCAAATCAGGAACACAATGGTGACATTAAAGCAGATGGTTAGAATATATACTGTGAACATGATCAAAAAATAAGAATATCTGTATTTGTGCACTTCCACATGACCACCAAGAGTTATATATGTTGCATTAAGTTCATCATCCATGAATGTTGTTTAAAATAAATGTTCAGTAATAAAACTCACATAAGCAGCCTACATGAAGGAGACTTTAAAAAGAACGCTCACTTTCACAATAACACTAACCTTCAACCTGCACTGAAGTGTCTTATTCATTAACAGATACCTGATCTTCGACTTGGTGTGCAAAATTCAAGTGAGCTGTTTGAGTCGTTGGAAAGTTTTTATTAGATTGCATCACCCTCCATGGATCTCATTAAACTCTCCACCAAAATAGATACTAATATGAAAAGACCTCCATCCAACTCGGGAGGCACGAACACACACACAGGCTTCCTCTTGGTGCATCGCTGCCCTCTTGGATGAAATTCGATATTGTGGTCCATGTTCACACAGTGTTGTCAGTCTCTGCAGGGATGAAGAAGTTTCAACATATATTTTAGAGACGCACAAATCCAACTCTTTTCTCCCTTTTAGATTCTGCCGATACCGAGTACCAATCCAATCCCAGCGCTCTCTTATTCACCAATTTCAAATCTGTGTACCTCACTTGCACAGAACCCATTGGGATCCTTTTTTTGTGAAGTGTTGTGAGCCCAGGGATTGCTGTGGTGCTTCAAACTGAGTTGGCAGCCTACTGTGCCTTGACAATTGAACTGAAGTTCACAACAACAATGACTAAGTGAATCCAGGAAGAATCAGCTCCTTGGGCTCTAACTTTGTCAAATATGAAATTGGCCAAACTTACTATTCTTTCAGCCAGACTATTACTTTGGGGGTAATGGGGGCTTGATGTAACACGCTCAGTGTGCCATGAAGCTGTCGGAGATCTCCAGCACTCCATGTCTGGTGAACATAGCCTTTAGCTTTCTCGTGACAGTTCCTGTAGTAGTGCAATGCTCTTTCTGTCCAACTCAAACTATCAGCTGTAGTAGTCCACAACAACTAAGTAGACCTCTCCATTCCACAAGGACAGATTAGTTGTGATGGTCTGCCATTGCCTGTCTGGTAACTGATGTGAGATGAGAGGCTCTTTGGGATTTGAGGCCTTTCAAAGCCCAGGTATGCTGTGTGTCTGTCTTCCTTGGGTAGCGCTGAATCTTGATGTCATATTGTTGCAGCTGGAGATTCACTCTGTGCAGGCATGCTGGATAAGTGACAATCCGTCATTTTATTGTGGAGTCCGGGGGCTTGTGGTCTGACTCAGCTCCATGCCATACATGAAAGCATGGACAGATTTACAGTCAGTGACAGACAGTGAGGAGCTCCTTTTTCATTTGGGCATAAATCCCTCTGTTGGTTTCAAAGATTTTGAGGCATAGGTCCCAGCTTTCTCATAATCAGCTCTTTCACCTGCAGAAAAGCTGCGTTGTGACCTTTATCCCAAGTGAATCCACGGTCTTGATGGTGCGTTGACCTCAGACAGACTGGAGCAAACCTAGCCAGGTGAATTGCCACGTTTGAGATATTCTTCAGCTCTTCTTTGGTCGAGCCATGTCCTTGATCGCTTGAATTGTCTTTTGTGTGTGGTTGTACGCTGTCTCAAGGGAGTTTGTGCCGAACATGCTGACTTTTGTTGCAAATATCACACATTTCTCAGGATTTAGGCGTTTGCCTCGGATTGGTGTCGCGCTCCTTTTTAGTTCTGCCATAAACCAGCGGATCACCCACTGTGCCGACTGCACCACTGTGTCCTTTGGATGTCTCTGCGGTTTTTCTTTGGAATATATCTTGTGTGATATTTCCGCGAAGGAAAGGCAGAGGGAGTGGAATCTGCCAAACACTGCGGTAAAAGGGGTGAGGAAGAATGACTTGTGTGTCAGTGTGATGGCCCAGTAGCCCGACTGTGTGTCCGTAATAGTTGGATCAATGTGTATGCTGGACTCTCCCTGGTGGTGCTCTGAACAGATAGGACTAGCTTGACGTGGTTATGTGTGGAATGGGCTGCTGTTTTCATAATGTCAAACTCAAATGTTTTTGTAATATATTTTCTTCTGCGCCTCAGTTGAAAGGTGCCTTTGCGTCCAGTGTCTCTGCACCATAACCTGACAGTGGACATGTGGCTGGTCTTAGTGCGACACACATAACAAGGCATCTCATTATCTGTTGCGCCAGTATCTACTTTAAATCAGATGTTTTGTGACCGTCTCTCCTCTGTCTGGTCTCTTGATAGTCTAGTAATAGTTCTTCTGGCTCTACTGTGTACACTAGGTTTGCTTTGTGTGGCTGCTCTGAGCAGAATGTTGTGGTAATTCAATCAGTTTATTCATTGGTTTTCACATATGCATCTTGCAGCAGGGCAAATATCTTTAACACTATGCTGCTGTACTATGACCATGGCACATAGGGCTTGGTGTTGTTGTTACTTGTATTGCCTAATCTGTTTGCCCCTTTTTCTGCCCCATGTGTAAAGTCAAGCCTGAGTGAGTTTATCCATCACCCCCAGCAAGTTGGTGGCAAAATCAATCCTGTTGAAACATCTACGATTCGATTCGGATCCCGTAAATGTTGCATGTCAACCCAGCCATGGAAACAAATCCTTACATTAATTACCCTCTAGAACATTCACGTCATTCATTATTACAGAAGAAATGACGACATTATCATCACTAACTTCACTATTCCTGCAACATCACATTTAATACATTAGATCACTTTGGTTTGACAGAACAACCTCTTCAGGTGTTTAAAGATTTCTTTCATTTTTAGTCCATATATTATTGGATTGAAGAGAGGATGATACAAAACCGCTTGTAAAGTCATAATGAAACGTACAGTTTTTGGAAAATCTGATCCCACTCGAGCTGCAATGACATCATATGCACAAAAACAGGAAAAGCTGATCAAAACTATCAGGTGGGGTAAACAGGTCTGTGCAGCTTTTTTCCTGACATTTCTACTACTTCGATAGGATATTGTTAGTATCCTGGTGTATGTAAAAACTATGTAGAGCAAAGGGAAAAGGGCAATGTTTATCAGAGCAATAACACCAAATATGGACCGTGCTCTGGAAGTCACACAGTGGAGACTGTAAAGGGAATTATTACAAAAAATTGCATTTAAAGTTAAATGACAGAGTTTCATGTCAGCACTCAGTATAACTAGGAATGCAATCTGACAAGCAGGCACAAGCCAAGCTAAAGCCAGGAAGATGCTCACGGTGGTTTTCCTCATGATGGTTGCATATTGCAGAGGTTTACATATAGACACATACCTGTCATAGGCCATGCCTGACAGCAGTAAGAACTCTGAACCACTTAAGGAGTAATATAGAAAAAATTGAAAGAGACAGGCTGAATAAGATATGATCTGTTTTTCAGATAAAAAGTCAATTAACAACTTTGGGTACATAGCAGTGCTGAAAACAACAGAGTTCAGAAGCAAAGCTGCAATGAAAATGTACATAGGCTCATGGAGGTTCTTGTGTATCCAAATCAGGAACACAATGGTGACATTAAAGCAGATTATAATAATATATACTGTGAAAATAATAAAAAAATAAAAATACCTGTATTCGTCCACTTCCACATACCCACCAAGAGTTATATATGTTACATTTAATTCACCATCCATGAAGACCGTCACAAATTAAACCATTAATGAATAAGACAGACAGGTGAATGAATAAAGTGAGAAACAAGTCTTACTATGAAGATTAGATGAACATCAAACATGTGTTTGATTGGCTGATTCATTCACACATACCTGACCTTAAACTGCACTTGGTGTGTGTTCAGAAAGTGAACTGTTTGAGTCCGACGAAATATTTTAAGACATTTCTTCATCCTCCATGGATCTCATTAACTCTTCCATCATGTGAGAAACTTCTTCAAACTCTGGAGGCCTGAACTCAGAGGGGTTTTTCACCTCCTCAAACAACAATCTTACCAGTGCGAGGCCCTCGTCACGTTCACTAACTACAGTTCAACACACACAGATACTGCAGGTAAAGGTACACTGCACAACTTCATAGAAATGCAGTTTGAAGTCTTACATGCAATGATGTTGTTCATTGTTGTGCTGATTATTTCATCAGATACTGGCTTGACCCTCGAGAGTTGATTTCTGGAGGCAGTGACGAGGCCCTTAACAAGTCGGGGATTTGATTTTAAGCCATTGGCAACAACATAATTTGAAACAGCTGTAAGCAGAATTATCAAAACCCATGGAAGGCAGCTTATTAGCAACTGCTTGTGGCTGGTATTGTTTTCAACTTGTGAGTTTGTGTGTTATTTGTATGTCTGTCTGTGGACAGGTTTTGTCAACGCGACAGTGTTACAACCTGAGATCAAAATGAAGGCCGAGTGCCTTAGTCTCTGGTTTAACAACATGTGATTGAAATAGTGCAGCACAATGTTGCTTTTTACAAAGGACTTTCGGTAGGCCTCAAGGAAGTTTTGGCAAACCGGCGACTCAGGAAGGGAAAGCAGGGCTTGGCTCAAGCTGTTTTCAGCAGGGGAGGAGAACTGCTGAACCTGATATTGTCAAGCCGTGGAAAGAGAACTTTGAGGAACTCCTGAACCCGACCAACACATCCTCTGTTGAGGACGCAGAGTTCGAAGACCCGGGGAATGCCTCATCCATATCTTTGGCAGAGGTCGCTGGGGTAGTGAAGAAGCTCCTCAGAAGCAAGGCGCCAGGCTCTGGACAATGTTGCGACAATGTTGTCGCATGGAGGTCCAGGAGAGTGCCTGTGGAGTGGCAGACCAGGTTGGTGGTTCCCGCTTTTAAAAAGGGGAACCAGAGTGTGTGCCCCAGTTATCAGGGCATCACACTGCTCAGCCGCCCCGGGAAAGTTTATTCCAGAGTGCTGGAAAGGAGGCTCAAACCTCAGATACAGGAGGAACAATCCAGATTCCATCGTGGCCGTGGGCGAGTGGACCAGCTCTTTACCCTCGCAGGGTTACGGGGGGGGGTCATGGGAGTTTGCCCAACCAGTCGACATGTGTTTTGTGGACTTGGAGAAGGCTTATGACCGTTTCCCCCGAGGGGTTCCGTGGAGTGTACGTATGGGGGAAGTATGGGGTACTGGGCCGTTTATACCAGCCATCCGGTCCTTATATAACCAAAGTAAAAGCTGTGTCCGTATTATCAGCAAAAATAGATACTGGTGAGTGTTGGTCTCCGCCACAGTTGTCCCTTGTCACCAGTTCTGTTCGTGATATTCATGGACAGAATCTCAAGGCAAGAGTGTCCAGTTTGGGGACCTCAGAATTGCGTCTCTGCTCTCTGCAGATGATGTGGTTCTGTTGGCTTCATCAGACAGTGACCTACAGCATGCACTCGGGTGATTTGTAGCTGAGTGTGAACCGGTTGGGATGAGAGTCAGCACAGGTCTGAGGCCATGGTGTGCCTTCCTGCAGGCTTTCAATTTACAACTGTATCTACGTTCCAACCCTCATCTATTGTCATGAACTTTGGGTAGTGACCAAAAGAATGAGATCGTGGATAGAAATGGCTGAAATTAGTTTCCTCTGCAGGGTGGCTGGGCTGATTGGGTGAGGAGCCCAGACATCCGGAGGGAGCTTGAAGTAGAGCCACTGCTCCTTCACGTCGAAAGGAGCCAGTTGAGGTGGTTCGGGATGGATCAGGATGCCTCCTGGACACCTTCCTTTGGAGGTTTTTTTCCGGGCACGTCCAACAGGTAGGAGCCCATGGGGTAGACCCAGAACATGCCTGGGAAAGCCTCTGGATCCCCCAGGAGGAGCTGGGAAACGTTGCTGATGAGAGGGACGTCTGGACTACCTTGCTTAGCCTGCTGCCACTGCAACCCTGCCCCGGATAAGCGGAAGAAAATGGATGGATGGATGAATGAATAGGCAGTTGAATGAACTTAAGACATTAGTAGTGTGCACCAAAAACATTGGCAATGGCAATTTTATTTATATAGCACATTTCATTACAAGTAAACTCAAAGTGTGTAGCGACTATCCTGACCAGCAGTTAGTCGCTCAGCTGGGGAAGTCCTGTCTTTGACACGCTTCAAGGAATAGATGTCTAGGCAGTTTTACAGTTGGGTGAGATTCCTGTTTAATGAAGATGTAAGTTACAGCAGAATTACTTTTGTAGATTGCAAACAAAACCTGTATGATGATAAGATGGCTGGTGTGCAAGTAAGCAATAAAAACCGTGAGCTCTCCCTGTCACCCCTGCATGATGAGACGGTCTGTTACACCTGCCCTGTGCTCTACGCTGCCACCTGTGGTAAACTTAATATCAACAGCAAATAATAAACATATAAATAATGGCTCCTACAATGCACTTTGGACAAATATAAAAATATAGACACAAACATGAGAACATAATAGCAACGCAACATTGCTACTAAAAATATTTTATTTGAATTCAATATATTAACAACTTACAAGGGAAAAATCTGTGAAACAAGTGCTTTTGTGTTCAAGGCTTCAGAGTTTAAACATTAATCAACAGCATTAATTCATCTTAAAAGTCTTGACTTTTCAACATTTAAAATGTTTAACTTTATGGCCGTTATGAAATTTATCATCATAAAGCCAGAAATCATGTTACTCATATGAATGTGGGGGATCAATAAAGTATTTCTGATTCTGATTCTGATTCTGACTAATAACAAGTGTCTGTTCTGATAAATGAATAATGAAACTTATGATTCCTGATAGAATAAAACAGATTTTTGAATAATTGTCAAATTGATGAAGTTGACAATGATCTTTGATACGCGCTAGTTATCAAAACAAAACATTAACAACACTTTTCATGGACCAGACATCTAGGCCACGAAACGTACACGAACATACAATCTTAAGAAGAGGTTTCTGTACGTTATCTGTGTTAATGCAACACATCATTTTACTTGACACAACAACCTTTTGAGGTGTTTAGAGATTTCTTTCATCTTTAGTCCGTATATGATTGGATTAATGAGAGGATTATACAAAACCACTTGTAGAGTCATTATTAAACGTGCAGTTTTGGGAATATCTGATTCCAGTCTAAGTATAATGACATCATATGTACACAACAGTGAAAAGTTGATTAAAACCAGCAGGTGGGGTAAACAGGTCTGTGCAGCTTTTGTCCTGACTTCTCTACTACTTCGATAGGAAATGATGAATATCTTTGAGTATGTGAAAAATATGTAGAGCATAGGAAGAAATACAATGCTCAGCAAAACAATCATTCCATACACAGATAGCGCTCTTGAACTCACACAGTGAAGTTTGTACATTGAATTGTTACAAAAGATTCCTTTCAAAGTAAAGTTACAGAGCTTTATGTTAGCACTCCATACAGCTGCCCCCCCGACCTGACAAGCAGGCACAAGCCAGGCCAAAACCAAGAAAATACTGATAGTGGTTTTCCTCATGATAGTTGGATATTGCAGAGGTTTACATATAGACACATACCTGTCATAGGACATGGCTGCCAACAGAAAGAACTCTGAACCGCCTAAAGAGTAAAATACATGAAATTGGAAGAGACAGGCTGAATATGATATGATCTGTTTCTCAGATAAAAAGTCAATCAGAAGTTTTGGGTAGATCGCAGTGCTGAAAAGAACAGAGTTGATTAGCAAAGCTGCTATGAAGATGTACATAGGCTCATGGAGGTTTTGGTGAATCACAGTCAGGTATACAATAGTGGAATTACAGCAGATTACTAGAACATATATCGTAAGAACAATCACAAAATAAACATATCTGTATTTTTCCACTTTCACAAACCCACCGAGAGTTATATATGTTACATTTGATGCTTCATCCATTGTCAAAAATCAGCATTAATCAGTTAACCAGGAAGACAATATCACAGACATGCCGAGTAAAGAAGGCTCACTTTGTGAGGAGGGTTTACTATATAATCTGTATTTGAATGATTATTCATCCGCAGTTACCTGACTGTAAAATGCTGTTAGAATGACAGTTCAGAAAGTGCACAGTCTGAGTTTGTGAAATGTTTTAATGAGATTGCTTCACCCTCCGAGGATCTCATTAAACTCTTCGCCAAAGGAAACAACGACATGTGACCAACTTTGTCAAACTCTGGAGCCAAAAGCCTTGTTCCACCTGCTTTACTGCAGCGACCTGACACTGCAGTCACAACCGTAAATACGCCTTGTATCTATGAAAATGCAATAGCTGTGTTTATCAGTCAGTATGCTGATGTGGTGTCCCAGGCTGGGGGGTGGGGGGCCACCCTGCTGGTCTTGGTCAAATTATTGACAGCATTGCACCTACAAAAATCCAATAGGTATCTGTAACACCAAAAGCACCTAGGAGGAATGGGGTGCAAGTAAGAACACTAAAGCGTAAGTAGAGCGTAAGTGGCGGACGACCAAGCTGCTGGTTCACCTTGAAATCTTACAAAATGCATTCAAGAGCTGCAAGAAAGAAATGAAACTTTCTAGACAATCATTTCTCGACACTACACGATAACCAAAACAATGCTCAATGTCTATTCTCCGCGATTGACAAACCGCTAAACCCAGCAAGATCAATTCCTGCCGAGTTTCTCATGCCAATCAAATGCATAATGTTTCACCTACCACCTCTAATGATGCCACCCCCGAGACGTGTGAAGAATTACATTCCTTCTTCTCTCAGAAGTTCAATTTCTCCCCCAGATTCCCCAATTACAGTTGAGAAACCAACCTCAACCTTTCTGAAGGACGTTTTTAACACAGTTTCCTCCTCTAAACTGTTCCTTATCAGCTGCTTCCAGTCCTGATTGTTTTAAAAGTGCTCTTATTCAGCCACTTTTAAAAAGGCCACCTGTTCATTTCTCTGATCTTAACGATTTTGATGATTTTTTACTGTTGGGTCCCGCGAGGCTTGGTGCTGGGTCAAATCCTCTTCTCAATTTACATGCTCCCTCTTGGCCACTTTATACGCAATCATAATATCAGTTTCCATTTTTACGCAGACGACACTCAGATCTATCTAAGCTGTGACCCCGCAAACAACTTCCAGAACACTGTCAACCTGCTCAACTGCCTTCATGACATCCCAAACTAAATGCTAAAGACAAGTCAAGATAGTGCTAACACCATAACATCAAACAGTCTGGGTTCACTGTCGCATTCAATAACGCAACACTGCAGGAATCTTGATGTCATTTTTAATCAAATGTCTAGACAAACATGTTAAATCAGTGGTTCAGTCCTGCTTTCATCACCTCTGAAACATTTCTAGGTTTAGACCATTTCTCTCTGCCAAACATCTGGACTCTTGAACAGGATTTTGACTCGGCCAGGAAACATGAGCACCTTTCACCGATCCTGGCGTCCTCACAGTGGGTACCAGCTGCTGTTAGAATTGCTTTTAAGATATTGCTGATCACTTACAAAACCCTGAGAGGCCTAGCCACAAGTTATTTATCTTTTACTGCCTTATGTCCCTTCCCACCCACTGAGATCTGCAGATGCTTCGCTCCTTGTTGTTCCAAGGTCCAGATTGATTCACAAAGGTGATGGAGCATTTGCAGTCGGGGCTCCCAGACTTTGGAACTCTGCATCTTCCTTTAAAACACTTTTAAAAACTCACTTTTTTAAAGTTGCCTTTAAAAATATACCTGAGGTCTCCTGCTCCGCCACGTCCACGTTAGCTAGCTAGCAATTTGTCCGTGTTAGCAAGCAAGCTAAGTGGACTTTGTATTGGGCTCTGTTTTGGTGGGTGCCGGTCTTTTGGTGACGGTAGCGGACTGAGCTGAACATTGAGCTGAAGAGAGCTTGAACACTCTGGATAACGGGTCCTTTCTCCTGTAGTAGTTGATTAGTTTAGCTAATTAGAGGCAGATGTTTGCTAGCACCAACATGACTGCATTTCTTTGATCCTTGAGCGAGTGGTGTGATGCAGTTTTTATTTAAATGCTTATCATTTCACGTAAGTTTCTTGTTTTGCTTTCTTGGAAATTATTACAATGTTATTTTGCTGATTATTTCTATTCCAGATATGATATTTATAAGCTTAATTGCCCTGTTTCAATATTTAATAGTAGCTGCAGAACAGTAGAATTAATGATTCCCATATATGGGTGTCATTATTTGCATTTGTCACCTGCAGTATAGCATCTGTCTCTGTCACATTTTTAACCACAAACAAATATCCTGTAGGAAAGCAGGGAAACAGGAAACCAACAGCTGTCCCTCGTGTTAATGATGATGATGATTTTTGTCGACCCGTCCATCCACCCCCGACCTGCCACCTACGCACAGTTTGTCGCTCTATAACGTCACCTGACTTCTTCCTAAGCGGCTTTGCACTTGAGCGTAAACACGTTGTTTTGGGTCACTTGCTGAAATTAAACTCTTCTGTTGTGTTTTTTTGCGAGAACAGTCTCACAATGTTGCGTCTGATGAGAAGACGAGGTCATGCTCGACCCCAGGTGATTATCTCAGGTGTTGTCCAGGTCTTTTAGTCACTGAAGTGAATGTTGGCTTGTCATATGTTGGCTTGTCTTATTGAGCCCATTTCCATTATAATGTAAAACACGATGAATCAGGGAGGCGCAGAGTCAAGAGGTCAAACAACACCTGTGGGTTCAGGAGGCGTTGGCTGAAGTTCTGTTAGTGGAGAGTTTAATGAGATCCATGGAGGATGAGGCAGTCTGATAAAAACATCCCACAGACGCAAACACTTCATTTTCTTCACTTTGGCATCTGTGACTGAATAAGACCTCACAGATACATTTACAGTACAGGTAATATGTCACTGCTGTCTTCAAAGTGAGACTCTCTTCTGTTTTTATGTCTGTTACATGATCTGCCTGCCTTTCGATGAACGCTTTGGTTTGGAGAATCTTAATGGACGCTGAATTAAATGTAACATATATAACTCTTGGTGGACATGTAGAACTGTACAAATACAGATATCTTTACTTTGTGGTCATGTTCACAGTATATATTCTGATAATCTGCTGTAACTCCATCATCATATGTCTTATCTGCATTCACAAAAACCTCCATGAGCCTATGTACATCTTCATCGCAGCTCTGTTACTGAACTCTGTTCTTTTCAGCACTAATATCTACCCAAAGCTTCTGATCGACTTTCTGTCTGAAAAACAGATCATATCATATTCAGCCTGTTTCTTTCAAGCTATTTTATATTACATTCTGGTCTATTCAGAGTTCTTACTGCTGGCAGCCATGGCCTATGACAGGTATGTGTCTATATGTAAACCTCTGCAATATGCAACTATCATGAGGAAAACCACCATCAGTGTCTTTCTGGTTTTAGCCTGGTTCCTGCCGGCTTGTGAGACTGCAGTGGCAGTTGTTCTAAATGTTAATACCAAACTCTGTAGCTTTACTTTGAAAGGTTTTTTTTGTAACAATTCGATTTACAAACTTCAGTGTGTGCACTCAAGAGCTCTGAGTATATATGGTGTGTTCATGTTGCTGAATGTCGCACTTCTCCCCGTGCTCTTCATCCTTTTTACATACACCAGGATACTTATAATAGCCTATCGCAGCTGCAGAGAAGTCAGGACTAAAGCTGCACAGACCTGTTTACCCCACCTGATGGTTTTAATCAACTTTTCCTGTTTTGTTACTTATGACGTCATTATAGTTCGACTAGAGTCAGATATCCCAAAAACTACACATTTAATAATAACTTTACAAGTGGTTTTGTATCATCCTCTCTTTAATCCAATCATATACGGACTGAAGATGAAAGACATTTCTAAACACCTGAGGAGGTTGTTCTGTCTGTGAACTAATGCACTGATAATGCAGAGATGTGGTTTCATGACTGATTCACTGTATCATCATCTTTCACTGTCGACATTCTGCACACATACTGAAGCTGCTGAGATATCTCCTCAGTTTACTGTGGTGCCAGTCACATATCTGCTCATCAATAAACCTCGAACATCGTCCAAAACAGCTGATGTGTGTCTTCATTTAAGAGTGAGTCAAATACACTTCTGCAGTTAAAGCTACAGGAATAAATAGTCATATATAAAGAAAAAAGTTCAAAGAGAAATATACAAAGTAAATGTATATTTATGAGTGCCTGTTATATGATCTGCTGCCTGTTGATTAACAGTTTGGTTTTGAGAACCTTGATGAAGGCTGACTATAAATAAATATACATCAAATCGATAATACAATATATAAATATACATCAAATAGATACACCTGTGCTTGATTACTACATAAAGGTGGATTCTTACAGAGTACAGCTGCACAGAATGAGCTGCTTTAGTTTGCTCATGTTTCGATGTGAAGCGTCTCTATGAGCTGCAGGTGAAACTCGCTCGCTCACAGTATCACAGCTTAAAGAAATGGAGTGGAGTAAAAAGCACAACATCTCCCTCTGAATTGTAGCAAGTAGAAGTATATAGTGGCATGAATGGAAGTACTCGAGTAAAGTACCTCACATTTGTACAGTACATGTACTCTTGTCACCTTCCACCACTGGTTCATGGAGCTTGAGAAAGTAAATCTGTGAAGTTCAGAAGGAGAAAAACTTTACTTGTCGGTTTGACGCGATGATGACGTCATAGTGATGTCATCGAGGTTATCTATTCAATTCAATTCAATTGTATTTATATAGCGCCAAATCACAACAAAATGACACTTTACAAACAGAGCAGGTCTAGACCGACTCTTTATAATGTTATTACAGAGACCAGCAGGTCCCACCATGAGCAGCACTGCGGAGACAGAGGTTGGTTTTAAAGGCTTCAAATGTACAATAGAAAATGAGCGTGGAGTTTATATGATACTTCGTTCTTCCAGCTGTGCACGGCTTTGTCTGATCGTCGGCTTCAACACGTTCCTGTTGATGCATTTGATGTGAATCTACGATAAAACAACAGCAAGAGTTCACGTTGAGCCGGTGACGTCAGGGGGAATTACTAATAATGTGAGGATTATTAATGAAGTCACCCAAAACCCACAGAAGGTCAAAGAGTCACAACACGGTAACAAAGTTAACAGAAAGTGCATCTAAAGCTGATGTAAGGTCTTTTAGTGTGTGTGTGTGTGTGTGTGTTCCTCTGAGGAATGAATGAAACAAGCGATTTCCAATTAGCATGACGCAGTTTCTTCAGATAACAGCTGATGTAAGGACGCAGTAATGAGTGTCATTAGTGTCCTCTACTGTGACCTCCCATGTGTGTCACCTCCACTGTGAAGAACAACAGGCCAGGCCTCGGGGGGGGGGGGGGGGGGGGGGCTGCAGCCGGTCTGGAAACAGCTAATTATGACCCAGTGGTCACAGTGTCATTAACCACTAACGGCGGTCAAACTGATCCACCACGCTGTGTTATTCTTACACACAGTTTGACTTTAATTGCTCGTGTAACAAAGTTAGTGAACTAATTACCACAACAATGATGTCAGAGCTGGTCAGCAGGTCATTATCTCGTTTGTCCTCCGAGAGCAATTAAACACGTGAACGCAGCTCCAGCCTGTCAGCCCCAACAAACACGACCTGTACAATAAAACAATAATAAAATGTAATATAATATAAGTTGGTGTGTGTTTACCTTGACCACATGGCTGAATAACATACTTCTATTATTATTATTAAGTTAAATCAATAGAAGTGAATGTCACTGACTTTATTTTGAAAAGACAGAAGAATCAGGCTTTTTGTTGCTGGTGGCAACAAGGTGCCTTTAATCTGCGAAAGCAAACATTAAAGCGACACTAACTTTTGAAAGCAGAAATAAGCTACTCGCTCTCCTACAAATTAGAATTATTACATTAATGGATCATGAATATACTTAGTGATTAATGTTGCAGCTGCTGACGATGAAGCTGATTCTAACTGCCGTACATACAGCTGGGGAGCTCCACGTATGAAGACACATCATGAGTAATCGTTTGATTCTATTTTGTATTCAGAACCTGTAAAAGTTACTACAGTTATCAAATAAATGTAGCAGCTTTACAAGTACAAGTACCTCAAACCTAAGTCGAGTACTTGAGTAAATGTACTCCACCGGTACA